>NC_051178.1:154506432-154591432 GCF_013339695.2 Rhipicephalus sanguineus | reverse complement strand
ACGATAAGAAAAGGAAAGCAGTGTTCGCGAAGAGTCTCGGGTCGAAAGAAGCAAGAGCACGAGGTGCGAACCAAGACCCCCCCCCCCCCTCGCAACCTCGAATACTATACACAGCGTTGAAAACGCCCGCGCCGGAAACAAAGCGCTGCATAGAGTCTGCGCTTGCTGCCTAAGCGGCACTTTTGCATGCAAGGAACAATGGTCCTGCATCCGCGAGGCACAAGAAAGATAAGCGAACCGCCGTTTGCAGCGCGCTCGGGAGGGTGGGGGGGGGGGGGGGTCTACGCACGGCCGTGGGCTGCCTTGATTGCTGGGGCCTCGATTCCCCACTGTCCATCGCCCACCTGCTCCTCTCGTTTCGATCATCGCTCTGTGTGAGAGTCCGCAATCATTTCGCGCATTGCGCTGCTTCGTATCGCCGCGATTTGCAGTCCCGGCCTCCATGCGGGCCCGACTTGTAGGAGATGCAATGAATCAACTATTTAACCCCTTGCGTACAGGCGGCAATTGTTTACGCTTTTCTGTATGTATTGTTTAATCCACGACAAAAAGCTTCGATGGCTCCACGGTGTCTCTACACCGTCGACCGACTCTGCCCTTTTTAGGCAAGCTAGAACTGTCAACATATGCATGTGCTTCATCGATAAAATATTGTGTAACGGTACGTAGCGCTACATTCTAGTTCTGTTCCCTTCCTCAGAGGAGCCTTGAAACTTACAGAGCCTAGGTTCAGTCATACAATGAACCTTGTCATCAAAGAAACTTTTTTTTTCTTCCTTGATATTGAAAAGGAGCTGATGTCTGCGGCATTTTCGTCTTCATGTGCGTCTTGAAGGCCGACCATATCGCTCGCATCCCATTTTATTTGACAGCATTATAAAGGCATTCTTTTTTTTTTTAATTACTGCAACACGTGCGTCAATGGGCATTTCCACAGCGATCATTCGCTCATCGAAACGGCGCCGCCGAAATCCGTTACACAAAGACCGCTTTCCCTCTATGATATCGGCCTTTTCGAAACCGGGGCAGGAGAGGAACTCTTTCCCGAACTTGCATGCGCGTCGTTTCGGTGCCCGGTAATTAAGCCAATTCCTCTTTTATGGGAAATGAACGTCTCTACGGAACGAGGTTAATAATACGATGAGCGCGAACGGAGTAAAAGAGGTGACGAGACGGCGGTTCACGCTCCGGATTCCCAACGCGCAGGCTCTCACGTCCGCTGCTCCTTTTCTTCTTTTTTTTTTCTTCGCAAACGTTTTCTACAGCCAGCGGTACCGAAGTGGCCCTTTCGCACGGAAGCAGTCAGACTTTGTGTCATGGCGCACGTGCTTGAGCTCGGCGTTTAATCGGCGACCGCACTTCTCGGCACATCCTTAGAGGAAGGAGGTAAAGGAGACGGTATGCGATGGTGTGGAGTGCTACGGGTTTAGAGGAGGAAGGGTTAGAGTGCGCCTAAATGTGTGGTGGCCCATTGTGCGTCTGACAGGTGAAGAAGGTCCGAGTGTGGCGCGGAAGGAACAGCCCCTCGCTTTTACGAGTGCGTTTAGGACGTCGTTAGGAGGCGAGCTGCGCCGCCTGGCTTCCGTGCTTCTCACGCTTCTCGATGCCGAGTTCCCTTGAGAGGAGAGCAAAGAGGGCCCCTTTTTAAGGCGCACGTGCCCCAAGCGCGGCCCTCCATATAACGACAGGGCCCCGAAAGCTACTACCTCGGCGGCGGAGAAGGTGTGCGCTTGGGTTTGTTTGCAATATATATCATTAAGCGACAATGGTCGGTAATGCTACCTTGCAGGTTGTCCGGCGACACCGTCGTTGTAGTTTGCATTAAAAAAAAATCTCATTTTCTCAGCTTTGTGAACGAGGTCGGGAATGAAAGACAGGTAGCTTCCCACCCGTCTGTACTGGACTCGTCGTTTGAAAGGGGTAATCGAGGAAGGTTTGACGGTTATCTTAAATGCTTAACTTCCAAGGATCTACCTTTTCGGGAAAGTGTTAGGAAAGAAAGGGAAGCGCGTCGCGGTGAAGCGCCTTAGCCACGGGGCTTGAGTTTCAAGGAAGAAGCCGCCTTTACATAACTTCGACGCCAGCATGTCGCACGTTGTTGTTGTTGCTGCGGCTGCTGTTCGAAACACATTGGTGTGTCGTCATTTGGTCCTCGTCATTTCATTGGTGTCATACCGTCGTCGTCACTCCGTCGCAGTCACGCTTGGAAGACGTATATGTTCAAGTGACCTAACGCTTATTTTATGTGAGCCGTTTCCCGATGAAAATGTCTTCCCCTTGATCGCAATAATTGTTGGTACTTTACGTCCTAAAGCCACTATATGAGGGACGCCTTAGTGGAGGGCTCCGGAAATCGCTATCCTTTCGAGAACCTTTAAAAAAAATACACGGGTTACATACGCAGGTACTACTACAGCAACTTTTAAAAGCGATCTTTTTTTTTCTTTCGTTATGTTTTCCAAGAACCCGTATTCGTCCTTCCCGTATAGCTACTACATTCTTGCGGGTCCAGTTAATATATCTCAATATTAACTCACTTCACAAGCTCTATAAGGTATTTCAATTTTTAGTGCGCGTGCATGTCGCTAACCTTTGTCAAACCTATAGCGTCGGAAACTGCAAGCTCGGATAATGTTTCCATTCTTCTACAGAGTCATAAACCAATATAAAATGCAGTCACCACCCCCACTTTATTTATTTATTTATTTATTTATTTATTTATTTATTTATTTATTTATTTATTTATTTATTTATTTATTTATTTATTTTATATTCTGTCCTTAAGCGGGAGTCGTGCAATGAAATGCTGCATGCGTAACGGAATCTACGGCGCCATTTCGATTACGTGGATTGCCTTGTACGTGCACCGAAAATGTAAACACGCTGGCGCTTCTGCTTTCCAAGCTAGATTGAGAAGCTAGATTGCTTTGGCGTTCTTCGCTCCTGTGACTGTTGGCTCCAGAACCCAGACTGGGAGAGAAACAACGGAAATATAGAAAATAAGAACATGTCTGTGATTACTGAGGCATATACTAATGCATAAGTAAATCAGCCTGATTTTTATTGTGACATTAATTGTCGTGTGGTGGCTAAAAAGAGCGTATCACACACACAAAAATAATAATAGCGAGCATAAAAGAGGAAAGCGAGAAGAACGTGCTTATGAGAATGCTTTCGACAGCATCCGCCTAATGCGCGCGCAGCAGTAGCCCGGGGCAAAAGAGCCCTTGTTTCGCAACCTTTGACGTAGCGTGTGGTATAGTGAGGTGGTGAAACGTGCTACGAGGCGCCTTCGCGGCGTGTAACGTGACTTTATATTTTGCCTGCGATGCGCAACCCGTCACTCAAGTGCACAAACAAACAAGCAAACAAGGACACAAAGAAAAAAAAAGAAAAGAGTCGTCTTTCTTCAAGTTGTACTTAGGCTGCAGGACACGCGCGGTGCTTTCGCTAGCAGTGATATGCCGTGCACCGAAAACAAGCTGGTTTATAGTGTACGCGTCTCTAATCTCGCGTGGGAAAATTCGTGTTCGGCGCGCAACGCGTTAGGGTTCTCGTCAGAGCCGATTACGCAACACGGAGAAGCCGGCAGTTGCATAGGGCCGTTGGAAGGTTTCATTGCTCTTTTGTAATGTAAGAATTGCGGCTAGAGCTCGGAGAAGACAAAAAAAAACGTCTATAAGCGTTTCTGGGCACGTTTTCCTTTCTGGGCCCGCGCATAACCTTTTCAGGCCCATTGGGCATCTCCGCGGGCATTAGCTTTCATACTTTAAATCTTAGAGAGGCTTAAAGACACAACGAGAACCTTACTCTCTTTCACTCCCTCTCTCTCTTTATCTCTTTCAGTCAATGCTTTTTAAGAACGTCTGTACTCAGCATCGTTAGCGACAAAAAAAAAATATCTCAAATGTAGTATATACACTTCAAACTGCCTCTGAAGGACTCTGCAATCTAGGATGAACTGCAGAGTTAAGAAACCGTCACCTGATGTTAAACATGCATTCATTTGTTTATCCGCTCCAAATACGACTTGGTTTTGACCACTCGAACAAACGCACACCCTAATATAGACGTACACGCCACTCTGCGTACATTCCCACTCGTCCTTATTATTTAGCAAAATGTTGCTAAGGTTCGTAAGAGACCGGTTGACGATAATGACCAGACTATAAAAGGTATTGTACTACTACGATTACGCAGGGTCTAAGAACGTAAGCTCCACGAAGACCATTGGTGCTGAAGTCCTCTTATAAAAAGTATGATCGCATACACCAGTTCAAGTTAGGTGGTCTTTAGGCACGGGCTTAAACTTTGGCCTGGTGGCTGAATCGAGTGACGTGCCGTTAAACAGACAGACAGACAGACAGACAGACCAAAATTTCTCCGTTTAAGTATCCCAAGAAAGACTATCGTCTTTAATAAGCCTTCTTCAATCCTGCTACGTCGGATGAAGATCAGTATGGGTATACAGGTTGCAAGATATAACGTTTATGCTGCAGTGCCCATGCGCACAACGCGTATCACTCTGAGTGACCCGGCACACATATGTCGGGCACCTCCGCATACGCCATCTGCAAATCAATCTCTTCGGCTGTCTTTGTAACAAGTTTCGCGTAAACTCCACGTTATTTCTGTTTCCTTCTCTCTCTAAAGCCCATTTAATGTTTGTCGGAAGTCATTAGACCATCGTGCACCAAACCGGACCTGTCGTTTCTGATGCAGGACGTACTCGACGTTTCCTGGTGGCTGTGTTTTCTGCATAGTTTCGAGAATATTGCACGCACGTGGAGTTCATGATCAAAAACAAAGCTTGGTCACGAAACCAAAGTTGTTTTATATAAGATGTCTTTTTTTTTCGCTGTGTCTATTTCCCATGTGTAAGTTAGCGAACCAGGCTCGTGTCTGGTTGACATTTCTCTTTGTTCTGCAGGTATCTCACACCCGGAAATACCGAACCGCAAAGACTCAATCAACTTAGTACAGCTCGAAATGTGAAGGATTGTGTGCAGTGTTCGTGCAAAAGAATGTTATTTCCGGTCGAACGTAGACAGGTTTACTTCACACGAGAACTTAAATCCAGCGTTTGCTGGCAATTTATGACCAAGAAATAGAAACGGCATCTTGTATTTTCACAATATCTTTCTTCTCTTCCCATCTTTCTGAAGATACACCACGTCGGTGTGCCTCGCTTCGTCTTTCTCTTCTGACTCTATTCTTCTCGGTGCTTTCATCTGTAGGTGAGGAACCCGTGCATTTTGTGACACAGGCCGTCAGAGAAACAGCCATCGCTGTCCAAGCAGCTGCGTGGAAAATGTTCGGCTCTCTCCGCGAAAATGCCCCTGAAAGACTTTACCTACACACGCAAGCACAAACACACACACACACACACACACACACACACACACACACACACACACACACACACACACACACACACACACACACACACACACACACACACACACACACACGTTTGAAAGCGTAATGCGGCGCTTTTTCCCGAAATGACGGCATTTTCAGAGCTCACCCTCGTGGTTCCAGAACAACTTCTCTTCAAAAACTTTCTCGAGCGGCAAATCCCGAGAACGACCATGCGCTCGACGGAGAGACGGCGCGATCCAGCAGGCGTCGTTACTGCTAAGAACCCCCATTCCTTCATGGCGTTCCACCAAGCTCCCTTCGCCGGCCGGGTTTCTTACGAAAGAAAACGTGAGCGGGGAGAGCGACGAGACAAATGGTGGGGATACATTTCAACAACAGGCGTCGCTCCTGCGAAGACAAAGACTGCAACATACGCGCACTGAAACAAAGAGGAAACCGTGCCGAAAAAAACGCGAGCACAGTATACACGACGCGCGTGTAGTGACGAGCGCCAGTTTCGCACCAACAGAAGCAAACGGGCCGCAGCAACAACGGTAGTGTGAAGCTGTGGACAAGCGAGTTAAGACCTGCTCGTTGCCAACGATGGATGGTGCCTGCTTTTAGTTTTGAGCCCCTGCTTTCTCACTCAAACACCTTTCGACTCGCCCTGTTTCTTTGTTTTGACTCGTACGTTATTTTTTTGACCGATTCACGCTGCCAGCACGCCCGCGATATCCGTCGTGCAGGACAGTTCTTCCTTTTTCGTTCTTCACGTCCTGCATTCTGCCGGCTTCGTCTGAGTAGCATTCTCGGACCACCACCACCAGCGGCACCACTACCGTCCTTGCGCCACTTCGGGCGTCAAGGTTGTCGGCAAAGAAACGCACTCCCCCTCGTACCCCTCCCCCCGCCCCCGCCTGGTTCTTCCTGCCGCTATACCAGCACCCCTAGTGGGCCGCCCTATCGATTTCCCGATTTCCCAGCTCCATCCCACTCGCCGCTGTTTCTTGTTGCTCGCCTATACTGCGACCCTTTCTCCCTCGTCGCTTTCATCTGCCTTCTCCATCTCCCTTCCCAGTTCCTTTCAGTTCTGTGCACTTATTTTATTCTTTAGGCCAAGGGTTGCATCGCTTTTCATTCTATCCTGCTCCGTCGTCGACGTCGTCGTCTGCCCTTTCAACGCCCGGCGTTCTCTGCACATCGCTTCCTCCTAAAACCATGCAGTACATCACGATTTCGCCCTAAGCTAATTAGGTGTCACAGCCTCAAAATTGGAACCTCGCGAAACGGCTGTTCACACTTGCGGCTTTCGATCGTCTGTTTCTCGTTGAAGCGGATATCGAAACGGCGCTGAAGGAACGTGTGCAATACTCGCGGTAATTGACTTGATTTGATTTCATTTTGCCCCTAAAGCGACGGTATTACTTGACTGCTATTACAAAGTCAGGCTTTACTTCCTTGACTGCTTCTCCCGCTCATACGTCTTCAAACTTTTCCTCTTCATCCGTTCGATGAAAACACAGCATGGGTGACATTTCACCAGTGGCGCACCGGGAAAGTGCGCACTGTTCGGCTCACATTAAGCACACACACACTCACACACACAGATTTCTGCAATAAATATGCCGGAAAGCAACGACGTTTAACCCCTTCGATAGTTGATCGTGTTTAAATGGTGACGTGAGAACGGTCCCAATTCACGTATAGTCAGCGTCAAAAGTTTAGAGACGGCGAGACACAAGAAAAAGCTGGATGTTACCGCTGCTTCGGCAGGCAGCCTTGAATTTACATTTCCGGCCTGTTCTAAGATTCGCTAAACATGTGCCGTGCAGTTCGGCCACATGCAGACACAAATTGCTGGGAAATTCAAAGTTTCCTGCGATCTATAGTGGCCCGTAAACTTTTGACACCAACTGTACGTTCAGCGTACGTTTGTTATAGCCTCCACTGATCTGTGCCGTGTTATTGAGGCTTAGCCGCCAGAGCACTCCCGCCCTTCCCAGTATTTGTCTCATTCTTTCCTTGAGATTGCTGCCTGTTTTGTTTTAGTATTTTTGTTTCATTGGACGTCATTTCACCTGGTACCTAGTCTCATACGTCACCTTCTTCGCATTCAGACAGCAAAATAGAAGATAGAAAAATGCCCGAGCGAGGTGCTACGCCTACGACTCGCAGCGTAGGCGTATTCGGTCCCTTCTGTGAAATCACGTGGACGATGTGACCCGGAGCGACCGCGGCGACAGTAGGAGACGTGCCCCTTTTGTCGCTGCTTCCGACGGATTGGCAGGGAGGTGGAGGGGGGGGGGGTAGTTCTTTTGTGTTTCGCGGCGTTCTTACACTAGGACTCCAGACTCGCAGTGTCTGTGGTCCCCGCCCCGTCGGAGTGCGGTCACCGCCTCCGTCGTCATCTCACCCGCAGCACTCGCCCATTGTTCGTCGACTGGCGGGAGACGTTGGCAACGTTCTTACTTTCACCCTAATCAATCGGTCAATAAGCGAACCCCTTGGCTTCGTCTTCGACTTGAGAGTTTGTTTCGTTGGCTACGACGTTCTTTTTTCCTCTCATTGCGCTGATGCATCGAGCGCCCGCATATGAACTGCACTTGGTACGTGTCATTTCTATGACCTTGCGGGCTCCCCCCTCCTCCATTACCTCTCTCTCTCTCTCTTCGTTTCTGCACTGAATTACGCACCGACGAATGAAAGTAATCCGGATGATCTCATTGCTTTTCCGAGAACAGCAATTTCACTTACCATCTCCCAGAAATGTACTTAGAGGATAAGCTCATGAAAGGTGCCCATATACGCTCTATTAAGGAGAGGCTTTCACTTCGTTTCGGACATCTCGAAACAGAAAGAAAAGCATGCCGCGGCGTTCGCTTTATACCACGCGAGTGTTTTCATTTATCGGCACGTACGTGTCGTGTCCTTGTCGGTGATGTGGACGTGCTCGAGACTATCCCTGTCATTCTCTGGACTGGCTATTCTCAGCCACGCTGTAGTAAGATCGCATACTCGCGGCCAGCGTATCACTCGCTCGGGCTTTCGCGCACATGCGGTTTAGGAGCTCTTCGAGTAATCCGGGCGCATTACTGTGTCGCGCGTACAGAAAACACTGCAACGACATATCGGAAGACAAGAATAAATCTTACTATTGGCGTTGCAGCCTTTAGTGCAGGACGTTAGTTCTTTGGGGGAGTAGGGGGAAGGGAAGGGGAGGTTTTATTCAGTACCATTAGCCATGTTTTCCATAGTTCTTAATATTTTTTTCTAGCCATGGCTACCTGGAATGAGGAAGTCACCCACCTCTGGGCGAAGAGCACGCGCGCCTGGTCCCTCAATAAAGTTTAATTCTCTCTCTCTCGCAAATGAACTAAGGAACACCTCGATATCACTGTGAAACTGCCTGAAAGAGAAACTTCATTGTAAGACAATTTGAAACTGCATAACGCAAAGGTAGAATGACGAGTTCTTTCTGTGAGATAGAAACTCTTGATGTTTCTCTCTCTTTCTTTCTCTCTTTTCGTCTTTCTTCTTTTTCTTTTTTTTTTTTTCATCATGATCAAATCAGGAGGCAGTGTGCATACGATGGAATAGGATATCAAGTAAATTAGAATTGCCCATGCGACAATTTCCCACAGCCTGTTTATAGCTGCTTGTTGCACATCAAGGAAGCACCCTTAGCAATAGAATATGAGTCCACGAGGATGAAAAATGAACAGTGATCGCGTATATCGTATAACTAGCCTGGTTAGCCTAACAGACCAGAGTGTTGTTTAGCTTTTGTACTTGCGTTTCTCTATCTGTTACTGTCTTCTTTTCTTTTCTTTTTTCTTTTCTTTCGTTATTTCTATCTCTCTCTCTCTCTCTAAAATTTCCTCCAGAATATCGAGGCTCGTGCGCTGACACCAGCAGCCGCGCTACACAATTGCAAAGCTTTAAATAGAAGACATATGAACCTGTGGTCGTTAGGACCAGCGTCCTCCATTAATAAATGCGAAGACTAAACTAGATCGGTATCGATAACCGCGCAGGCTTACCTACCTGTTAGTGAACGACAAACGTAGATCGTCAAGTCAACTACAGAAAAGACACGAAACTAAACTAAAGAAATGCAGCACAGAGACAAATCGAAAGTTTGGGTGTCCCTGGTTTGCCGCCCTACGAGAAAAAAAAATAAGCCTTAACGACGGTGGCAGCCTAAACAGAAACGTGCAGCCCAGTGATACCGCGACTTCCCTTTTTTTTTTCTTTTTTCTTCTTCAGAAGGTGGAAGTGATGAGACGTTCTCAAGAAGTCATGCCGTAGATTACAAGACTTTCGCATAAGTCAGTCGATTCTAGGAAGCGCAGAAGTGACCAAAACGTGTCTTAGAGAAGTGAAGTCGTTAATGTTTTAAGTTGTTATCCTCCCTTATTAATAGGTGTGCACTGGCGCCATCGTCGTCGCACGTTGTTGTACGGACGGCACAATGAAAATCTGCGCTTTGTTTGGAATTATTTATCATCCAGAAGCTATAGCACAGTGGAAGCCGCCAATCGTACAACAAATGGGCATACGTTGACGCTGTCTAAACATTCGAACGCGTAAAGAAATACCCTATTTAAAACTGACCAGTTTATACTGCGGTGATTCGGGGTTCCCTTGATGAGTCGGCGCTGCTGCACATGCCTCGCAGACTCTGTTGTAAACGTTGTATGTTATCTGTAGGACAAGCACACATCCAGCTTTGAGTCCCATGTATAGATAAGACGCTGATCACGCAGAATCTGTTTACATATCTGCACTTTCTCAGTATCCTATAAGGAACCCAAGCTCAAGTTTGGGCGCGATGATCGCGCGGCCGAGCTATGCATTACTGGGGATAGACGCTGCCGGCGAAGGCGGTTTGTCGCCGGATTTGCCAGCGGCGGCGGCAAGGACACGTGCGCGCATGCGCTCCTCATTCGGCCCAGAGCACTGCTAGTCAGCAATAGTTACATTGTGACGCACCACAGATGCAATTCGAGAGCTCTGCGCGTGCGCGGAAGCGGGAACGGCAGTGTTTGGCGAAGGGAGACTTCGCCGTGGATATTCCCACTTACGATAAGAGCAGTGGCGCCACTCGACGTTGCCTTGGAAGCCTATAGATAGAGCGACACTTTGTTTGCGAATGTATGCAGTTTGTTTCAGCGATGAGAACACCCTGGAACAATATGCGGGCGTCGTCCCATCGGTGCTACATCTTGCGAAACAAAAAAGTTTCCGCTTTATATATATATATATATATATATATATATATATATCATCATCATCATCATCATCATCATCAGCCTGTCTACGCCCACTGCAGGGCAAAGGCCTCTCCCATGTTCCGCCAATCAACCCGGCCCTGTGCTTTCTGCTGCCACGTAATATCTGCAAACTTCTTAATCTCATCTACCCACCTAATTTTCTGTCTCCCCCTCACGCGTTTGCCGTCTCTTGGAATCCAGTCAGTTACCCTTAATGACCACCGGTTATCCTGCCGACGTGCTACGTGCCCGGCCCATATCCATTTCTTCTTCTTGATTTCAACTATGATGTCCTTAACCCCCGTTTGTTCCCTGACCCACTCTGCTCTCTTCCTGTCTCTTAAGGTTACACCTATCATTTTCCTTTCCATCGCTCGCTGCGTCGTCCTCAATTTAAGTTGAACCCTCTTTGTAAGTCTCCAGGTTTCTGCTCCGTAGGTAAGTACCGGTAAGATGCAGCTGTTATATACCTTCCTCTTGAGGGATAGTGGTAGATTACCAGTCATGATTTGATAATGCTTCCCGAATGAGCCCCAACCCATCCTTATTCTTCTAGTTATTTCACTCTCATGGTTCGGCTCCGCGGTTACTACCTGTCCTAAGTAGACGTACTCCTTTACAACTTCCAGTGTCTCGCCACCTATCGCAAAGCGATGTTCTCTGCCAAGATTGTTCCACATTACTTTAGTTTTATGCATATTAATTTTCAGACCTACTCTTCTACTTTCCGTATCCAGTTCAGTAATCATGAGCTGCAATTCGTCTCCCGCGTTACTCATCAATGCAATGTCAGTCAGCGAATCGTAGGTTACTGAGATACTCTCCATTAACTCTTATCCCTAACTCTTCCCAATCTAGGGCCCTGAAAACCTCCTGTAAACACGCGGTGAATAACATTGGAGAGATCGTGTCTCCCTGCCGTACGCCCTTCTTTATTGGGATTCTGTCGCTTTCTTTATGGAGGACTATAGTGGCTGTGGATCCGCTGTAGATTTCTTCCATTATGTTTATATAGGCTTCGTCGATGCCTTGATTCCGCAGTGCCTGCATGACTGCTGATGTCTCCACCGAATCAAATGCCTTCTCGTAATCTATGAAGGCTATGTATAGGGGTTGGTTGTATTCCGCGCATTTCTCTATCACCTGATTGATAGTATGAATATGGTCTATTGTTGAGAATCCTGTACGAAATCCTGCCTGGTCCCTTGGTTGATTGAACTCTAATGTCGTATTAATTCTGTTAGCAATTACTTTTGTAAATAGCTTGTAGACAACGGACAGTAAGCTTATGGGCCTGTAATTTTTCAGGTCCTTGACGTCCCCTTTCTTATGGATCAAGATGATGTTGGCATTCTTCCAAGATTCTGGTATCCTCCCCGTCGAGAGGCACTTCGTATACAGGGTGGCCAGTTTCTCTAACATAATCTCTCCACCGTCTTTCAACAGGTCTGATGTTACCTGATCCTCACCAGCTGCTTTGCCTCTTTGCATTCCCTTTAGGGCTTTCTTTACTTCTCCTGTCAATACTGGTGGGATGTCAGATTCCTCTGCGCTATTACTCCTCTTACGTTATCATCCTGAATGCCTCGGCTGCTGTACAGATCCCTGTAGAACTCTTCCGCTACCTCAACTATTCTATCCATATTGTTTGTGACCTTGCCTTCCTTGTCCCTTATGCATACATCTGATTTTTGCCTATGCACAGTTTTGTCTTCATAGCTTTGAGGCTTCTTCCGTTCTTTAGAGCATGCTCAATTCTCTCCATATTATACTTTCTTATGTCGGCTACTTTACGCCTATTGATTAACTTCGAAAGCTCCGCCAGCTCTATTTTGTCTGTTGCATTTGAGGCTTTCATAGCTTGACGTTTCTTAATGAGGTTTTTCGTCTCTTGGGATAGCTTACCAGTGTCCTGTCTAACGACTGTACCCCCGACTTCCACTGCACACTCCTTGATGATACTAGTCAGATTATCATTTATTGCGTCAACGCTAAGGTCGGTTTCCTCGGTTAAAGCCGCGTACCTATTCTGAAGTGAAACTCTGAATTCCTGAACTTTCCCTCTCAGAGCTAGTTCATTAATCGGCTTCTTGCGTATCAGTTTCTGCCGTTCCTTCCTCACGTCAAGTTGAATTCTAGATCTTACCATTCTATGGTCACTGCATCGGATCTTGTTAACTACTTCCACATCCTGTACAATGCCCGGGTGGCCGCACATTATGAAGTCTATTTCATTTTTAGTTTCGCCATTAGGACTCCTCCACGTCCACTTACGAGTAGCCCGTTTTCTGTAGAAGGTATTCAAGATGCGTAAATTATTGCGTTCTGCAAACTCTACTAGTAACTCCCCTCTGGCGTTTCTAGAGCCGATGCCATATTCCCCAACTGCATGATCTCCAGCCTGCTTCTTGCCTACCTTTGCATTAAAGTCGCCCATCAGTACAGTATACTGTGTCTTTACCTTACTTATTGCTGATTCTACGTCTTCGTAGAAGCGTTCAACCATTTGATCATCATGGCTGGATGTAGGCGCGTAGGCCTGTACCACCTTCATCTTGTACCTCTTATTAAACCTAATTACGATACATATCACCCTCTCATTAATGCTATAGTATTCCTCTATATTGCCAGCTATATCTTTATGAATAAGGAACCCCACTCCTAGTTCTCTTCTGTCAGCTAAGCCACGATAGCATAGGACGTGTCCGTTTTTCAGCACTGTATAAGCCTCCTGTGGCCTCCTAACCTCACTGAGCCCTATTACATCCCATTTAACACCCTCTAATTCCTCGAATAGTACAGCTAGACTCGCCTCACTAGATAGAGTTCTAGCGTTATACGTAGCCAAATTCAGGTTCCAATGGCGGCCTGTCCGTACCCAGAGATTCTTAGCACCCTCTGCTGCGTCGCAGGTCTGACCGCCGCCTTGGTCAGTTGCTTCGCAGCCGCTGGGGACTGAGGGCCGAGGGTAATTGGTGTATTCATGTGGGAGGTAGTGGCCAAGTACTACACCAGGGTGGCCGATCCTGCTCTGGTGAGGGAGTGCATTGCTGGCTGTGGTCGCCAGTGAGGCTGCACCCCAGGCCTTTTTTCACAATTCCATCATCACGCGGATTTTTTTTTTTTTTTAATCCGGTTGGGAATTGTCCGGCACCGGGATTCGAACCACGGACCTCTTGCATGCGAAGCTGATGCTCTACCACTACGCCATCGCTGCAATTTTAATATATATATATATATATATATATATATATATATATATATATATATATATATATATATATATATATATATATATATATATATATATATATATATATATATATATATATATATATATATATATATAATATATATATATATATCCCATTTCCTTACCCCTAGTGTAGGGTAGCAACCGGACGCTCGTTGGTTAACCTCTCTGCGTTTCCTCTTCTCGCTTCCTCTTTCTCTCTGTCAATCGTGCAGCACTACTTTTACTCAAGAGAGGCGCTAAGTTGAATCTCTGTCGGCCTGAATTTCAGCGGCCGACGCGCCACAACTACATGCATATCACTACCTCGATGTTGTTTAAAGTGGCCGTTTCCAACTTCAATAAGAAGAAAAGAAAACAGACAGTGAAGGTTGTTTGCGACTTGTGCTCGCACCATCAAAAATCGAAGACAGCAAAACCAGCAGCCTATGTATTTGGGAAGAAACCCGGACGCAATCAAACAGAATAGCTTCATTTCATGGAACGTATCCAAATGTACAGTACGTAATGTAATGCGGAGCTTTCAGTTCACGAGCTATTGACTAGGTCCTCAAGAACGAACCGGTTCACGTCATCACTCTAAGAAAAAAACAGAGAGAGACAGCGTGTTTCACTTTTTTCGGTGATTCCTGACTTGCCACGTATATGGCTCTCTTTAAAGAGACACGTTAATTCTATTTTATGTCCCACGTCTAGCCGCCGAGAGTGTAATAATCTCCAAAGAGAGTTCACTTGTCTCTTTAAAGGGAGTCTTATACGTTGCAAGTCAGGAATCACCGAAAAGAGTCAAAGGACTCATTCTTTTTTCACAGAGTAGATCAATGAAGCAACGTTTCCTTTTTCATACAATAGCTTATTCGGCTTACTTTCCTCGTTTCCTTGACGTTTTATGTTGGCCTGCGAAGGTAGGACTCCCTCCGCCGACGCAAAAAGCCATGTGGCTTCGCGCAACCAAGATGCGGACGCGTTTCTCACCGGACGCGAACTATTACAGCTCGTTGAACCGTTATAGCTCGTATTAAAGCTGGTACGCGCTGTCGCGCGAAGGCTCTAGAGCGTCTGAAAAAAAAGAAAGAAAAGAAAAAGAGCTTGGGGTATATTGAATGAGGTGAGGAAATGGCGAAATATGGTAGCTGTAGAGCGCTCAGAAAGGACAGCCCTTCTCTTCTGACGTCACCCTCTCTCTTCTTCTGACGTCACTCTCTCTCTCGGTCCGGCAGGAGAGCAGTCGCCTTCCATGCCGGAGCTTGCGCAACTGGAGTTAAATATTTTAAATAAATTGAATTAATTGAACTCTGGGGTTTCACTTTTCGAAACTTCCATTACGAGGCACGCCGTGGTGGGGACTAATTTTGACCACCTGGCATTCTTTGAGGTGCACGCAAATCTAAGTGCAGAGACGTTTCTTTTGCATCTCGCCCCCGTCTAAATGTGGCCGTGGCGGGGAATCGAACGCGCACCCTCGTGCTTAGCAACGCATTGCAGTGTCACGGCCGCTGTAGCCCACCGTGACCGGTATATGTCGAATCGGCTTAGATGTGAAGCCGTCTGAGCCACCGCTGCAGATGCTCTAGTGACGGCTCTGTTCGCTAAGGAATCACGCAATGAATCAACAATGTCCTTACTCTAACAAAAATACGCCATCGAGTAGCTTGTTCATTTCACACAATGGATTACTTCCTATGGGCACCTTGCACCGGCAAGTTGGCGCTAGGACGTTCTAAAATATCGCGCTAGCGTGGCCGACTCCTTTTACTAGGGGAGCAAACAAAATGACATGACGTTCCGCGTGGCGGCAACCTCTTATTCATTTCTTGTCTAATAGTTACAGGCCGCACACCATGCCAAGCTTAAGTTCATGCTAAGTAAGACCGTAAAGGCGTCAAAGATATGCGGAGCACACGCACTCGGAAAACGGTTCTTTAAAAGAAGTGCTCGATGATTTGGAGTAGCATGCTGCACTCTTACCCCTGTATTCAGAAACGCTGCTCGACTTGAACTTGACTTCCCACTGCCTTGGGCAGCGCGTTCGAAACGCGTTTGTGCTGCCTTGGCACAGCCTAAAGGCAGCGCGTTCGAAACGCGTTGAAGGCGGTGGCAAGTCAAGTTCGAGTGAAGGAGCGTTTCTGAATACGGGGGTTATTTTCTTCAGAACGTTGTTGAAGCCATTATCTACTTATTGAAAACGTCAAGCACATATCGAGCGTGTCAGGTAGTTGACTTTGCCATACAGACGCCTGCTTCTGTCGCTGGTGTTAGGTCAGAAACTTGAACGTCCTGGTAAATTTTACGAGAGACTCTGACATCGTTGCTCAGAGAAACTTAAATGTTTTATGTAGTAACGACGAGCCTTTAATTCTTAACATGCATGGTGTTTACATTAGCCGAGAAAAAGTACATACAGTTTGAGCGGAAACCAGCTAGCACGACTGTCTTTCACAAGTGAAGGGCAAGCGCGCCGTCAAGAGCGGAGCTGACATTTTTTGCTCAGGTTGCAGAAATTAAAAAAAAAATTAATCCTCCTTGGTTGCAACCGAGTGTAGGTTATGTGTTCTGGCGCTGCTGTCAACTGTGGAAAGCTACAGCACAATGAGCCTATATGGCCTCGACTATATATTAATGAGAACTAACAGACAATAACGCCAAGGAAAGTATAGGGGGTGTTATCTGTAGTATTAGAACATAAATGTGGAAGAAAGTAAAGTGGACGAAAAGATGACCTTGCCGCCGGCAGGGACCGAACCTGCGACCTTCGAATAACGCGTCCGATGCTCTACCACTGAGCTACGGCGGCGGTCATCCTCCCGTCCACTTATGGGGTATATATGTTGATTTAAACGTAGGAGTGTTAGTCAGCGCCAATCGCAGCCATGGCGGCGAATGTAGAACACTCTTTTTGCCTGGTGGCGTCACGTAGCAGTGATCTTTTTACGCGCTGGCAGCTGACCAATATCCCTCGCATACTACTGAAGGCATTAAGTCTGCCAGGACGAGACCCTCGCTATGAATGAAGGAAGGGAGATGATTTTCTAAGGGCTCGTTTATCTTTGTTAGACACAATATTAATGAGAACTAACAGACAATAACGCCAAGGAAAGTATAGGGGGTGTTATCTGTAGTATTTAGAACATAAATGTGAAGAAAGTAAAGTGGACGAAAAGATGACTATATATTTGCGTATGTTAATCGTCGTCGATGGTTTCTGCGCTAAACTTTGATATAGTATATAGCGATTGCTTCTTAATGTGATCAGTGTGTTTATCAGTAGAGTTGCGGACGAAGACAGAATCGATATCTCGCCACATCGTGGCATCTCCGCTCTCTAAGAGCCGTCGTATTGATTCAGCCAGAAACACGCCGCCAATAATTTCAGCCCGAAATAACTCGAGCACCTGAGCGAAGGTGTCTGCCTTTACAGCTGTATGCTCACAACTTCAAACAAACGCTGCTTCTCTCACGAGAAACCACGGCACCGGTCGTGTTTGCGTTTTCTAAGACAGCAGCGAGATCGTGCAGGCGATCTGCCGACGATTGCCAGAGACTGCTTGTATTGTACAGCGGTGGCTACATCGTGTCTCTTTACTTCATATCGGGGAAATGCCGTATCTCCAGAGACAAAGAAATTTTAAAGTAGATTGAAGTGGTTGTTCTACTCGTAACAAGGTTGCTCACGCGCACCTGCGAATGTTAACGGCAACTAATGCCATACGAAGCAATGTAAGGCTTTACTGGCCATCACACCTAGCCAGTTGTGGCGCCCCACTTCGCATAAAGGCCGAAGTTGGAACCTTTCTTATCAGACGCTAGTAGAAGCACCATGGACAAACGATTCAACGCATCTGAGCGTGTGCGCTAAGTGCACTCACACTGTCCGCCCAAGCTGCACCTTGTCCACAACAAAAGTTATTTGTTGGAAAAGAGCCGAAATTTTGTCCTTCTTGCTGAGAAGCCGGTTTCCTGAAGGCTTGTGGGGACGTGGGAAATAAGCTGGCACACCACTTTCTGTGGGTCCCAACTAATTGGCTGTGCGGTTATCCTGCAGGCTTCTGCTTCTGGCAGGCTGTACCTTTCATCCTGCAATCCATTTCTTTCTTTTTTTCATTCGTGTTTCTTTCTCTTATTTATTTATTTATTTATTTATTTATTTATTTATTTTATTTATTTATTTATTTATTTATTTATTTTATTTATTTATTTATTTATTTATTTGGATACCCTAAGGGTCCGGAGGGCATTACATGGGGGGGGGGGGGTAATTACGACGGAGTGATGGATACATTCACAATTCAGGCATACAGCAATTGAAAAAGGAAATACTAGAAATATAAAAACAACATTCCACAAATACAACGCACCATTTCACAATATAACAATAACATCAGGATTGTAACTTTTAGGTTTGTTTAGTTTCTGAAATGAACGCAATCAACATCTCATGCAGTAAAAAAAAAAATACAGTGAAGCTACTTTTGTTAGTGTGTTATCAAGCTGGAGAAACGAGTGGAGCGCTGACTGAAAAGATTGGTAATTTTAAGATTAATTAAGATTGGTAAAGATTTTGTCTCACCTCATCAGCTACCTACTGCTGATGTCATCAAGTTTCCGTCAAGATCTTCCTCAACGATACCTCGCAACATCTTTTCACATCTAACTCGTTTACTTTGCGGATAAGATCAATCACTTCATTTCTGTTCCGATTACGTTGCAAGAGCATTATTTTAATATTGAATTACACGAACAGAATAGAGCGTTCTTCTGATGGTAACTATTGAAAGACTGTTCGGCACATATGCGTATAATAACCGTATTTGTAACACATATTAGATGCGAAGCATCTTATGGCGGAGTTCAATCCGGTGGTGGTGTGCGGCGTGACCACCCCAACTGCGCATGCGCGAACCCTCCCCACACGCCTCCTCTCCCGCTTTACCCTTCTCCCCTTCCCCTCTCCCTCTCCCTCTTCCCCTCTCCCACTTTGTCCCTCTCTACTCCCCCTCTCCCCTCCCCCTCTCCCCTCCCCCTCTCCCCTCCCCCTCTCCCCTTCTCCTCTGAAACGCAGGCTCGACATGCCGAAACGCTGCTTCGCATCGCCTCATGGTCCCCTTTAGCGGAGATGGTGTGATTTTTTTGTAACTGTTCTGAAGTCACCCTTCTAAAACGGTATGGTTATAGGCGCGCTTGGGCGATCTTTGAAGCCTTTGTTATCAGCCAAAAGGGCCGAGCGATGTTTAAGAGTACCGTCTCTGGAACTACTATGCAAGAAAATCCGCTTCCTGAAGTCACATTCCTGATTGAAAAGCCACCTAAACTTTTTTCGTGCATATATACTTGGTTTCTTCGAATAAATATTCAGTTGGCAGTCAGCGCATATCCTCGTGTTTTTCTTTTCTTTGTCCCGTGTTTGCGTTGTTGATCCCTTCTTTGAAACATCGTAACAACTAGCCCACCTTTCGCCGCTTGTTCAGCTGAACTGCGAATCGTGATGCTTCACGTATAGCATTGATTACTGATGAGTAAAAGATGATTTCTTAGCAAGCCGTGAGCTTAAGGTGCACAATTTTCCTCTTATTCATTGAACATACGTTTCTTTGTCCTCAGGAGCAAGTCCTTGCGCAACTTAACCTAGCAACGCAGTGTCCCTCCTGCTTCTCGGCCTATGAGTTTGGTGCGAAATCCGCGTTCAAGCATTCTATCATTTTTCCTTCTTTAAATATTTTTGTCTGTAAATGTTTTAGTTCGTCTTGTTTTGTTTTGTTACTCCTGCATATCGCGAACGTTAAGAACAAGAACAGGAGGATTTGTAATAAATCCTTGAGATTACGCTGAACAATTTTGATCAACGCCGACCAAAATCCTTATGATATAAAAAGAAAAAGAGAAATGTAGAAATCTAAATGAGGAATACCGCTGTGCAGCCGGCGGTATTTCGCCAAACGTGGTTTAGTGTCCATCGCTGACTAACTGTTCGAATGTTCGCAATGGAATGGAAATTCAGTCGAGTTGGTGAATTAGCATAACTGCACGGTCGGTTCACGCCGTTCCATTATGCAAATGTTCGCAAAGAGGCATGAAAGGGTCCGTGTAAGAAGCAAGACTGAAGGAATACCGGATTCACACGCGCATTTTGCGGTGCTACTACCGACCACGTCGCAACCGTAGGGGGAGCAACTATCTCGGGCGTGTAAGCTGCACCCAGATACGTATGAGCAGAACCCTTGAACATGTTTAGGCCAGGGGATCCTTCGTGGCAATGTTTCCGGAAAGCTGCTATGGGGATCACAGAAAACCTGCCTCCGTCGCAGTAGTATCAGTAGGTGGTTGTTTAACTGGCAAAATATATGTACAAAAAAGAAGGGAAGGGAAAAAAAGTCACCCGGTCCCTTATGCATTTGCCTAGGACAACTCGAAGGCGAAAGTCATCTTTTTCTTCTCTGTCGATTGTATTGATGCGCCCCCCTCCCCCTGACTGCTTTCTGCAGCGAACGTAGTTCTGCGATGCCTCCGGGATCGGAGGCATTGGGAGCTTTCTGCTCCTCACGTGGTTTTGCATTGCCTCCGGGATCGGCCCACGTTTTACCAAGCGACCATGTCGTGTGATGACGTGTTCATGAGATTTCACGTTATGTGACGTCATAGTGACGTTATGATGACGCCATAATGACTTCCCAAATGTTATCGACCTGTGATGACCTCATCGGGTGATGTCATCACATGATGATGGATTTTTTGCATCGCTCGTGTTCACGCCGAAGCCGACGGTCACGTTTCGCGTTTGGTGATGCATCTAAGGCTCTCGCCTAAAAATTTTACGGCTGAGAGTACTACAACTGTCAATCGTGAGGTGTTGACAACTTAAAGGCAGTGAACAGTCGGCGCAGGAGGACAGAGGTAAAGAACGGGGAGAGAGTAAGAATAGTGTCGGACTATTTACATATGTGCAGAGTAGAAGGTAAGAACTCCTAGGTCACTTGTGGAGTGACTTCCTCGAGAGAGCTTGTCACCCGGTGCCGCACACTGGCACATTAGGGCCTGTTTATTCTCATGCCGCATGGCCGCGCCGCACATGGCGGATGGCTTTCCGCCCCTCTTTCACTGGCTTCTCCCAGTTAGAGATAGGCGGGAGGCCATGCGCCCGGTGCGAGGCGGCAGTGCGGCTTGAGGGCAAACAGCCCCTCAAGCCGCAAAACAACTGACCCAATCCGAAGTTTTATTGGAGGCCCTTAATGTCACGTAAGCCGGCTGCCGAGGCCGGACTGCTCGAGAAAGCCATACAAGCTTGTATGAGCTGCCTCCAGCGTGCAAGCAAATCCGCATGGTCATAGGAGCACCTCGGCGCTGTCGTCCAGCAACCCGTGCACGATCTCGAAAGGGAATATGAAGGCGGAAAGGACGGAAGGTCAAAGGTGACAAGTTGTCTCACGCGATGAGGAAACAGTCCCCAACCGTCTTGGTCTTCCATGCGCAACAATGTGGACCCTGGCATTGGTCATCCAAAAGAAAAAAAAAGAAAAAGGGGGGTAAAGGGGTGAAGGGTAAAGGGGAGCGTAGTCCTACGCACAAATATCACGCAAACGACCGGCCGGCCGCCGTAGAAATCATTATGTCCGACCAAGAGGAAGCACCCCGGGCATTCGGATAACGGTAAAGGGATCGGATAACGGATGTAATGGTTACGTGCAGCAGCGTAGCATGTGCAGTGCCCAACGAACCAATTACGCAGCTTCATAGTGCTTCTTCATTTCCTCATAAAAAAGTTAGCTTTCTCATTGATATGGGCTCAATCTGTATGTCCTGCCTGGCCATACTGTTCGAATATCATTAGTATTTCTTTATTACCATCTTTCATTTCTCTTTTCTTTTCTTTTTTTCTCTTGGCTTTCGATCGATTTAGATTTTGTGGAGTCTGGGTATCTCCGGCCCCCACTTCTTGATTAATTTTCTAAAAGTCAGACAATCTCAGTCTTCACATGCTCATTCGCGCAGCATAGTGAACAAGTAAGCTATATAGTTAAGGACTTATGCTGGAGCGCCGGGAAGGCGCAGGGACAAGATCTAAACGCGAGGCCTACAGCTGAAGAACAGCGCTTACTCCTCTGTCCTTCAGCCCAAAGCCCGCGTTCGATTTGTTTCTTCAAGCGTAAGATCGCACAACTACTCAATCGTTTATCGATCACGGTGAAAAACCATGGCACGGGTGTACTTCGACGTGGGCTTAGAATGACCGTGGGGCAGGGACTATTACACCAGGGGTCTCAAACACGCGGCCCGCGGACTTTTCGCTTGCGGCCCGCTGCTTCACAAGGAGTAAAACGTTTGTGACATTGCTTTAAATAGTACTCGTATTATTTACTATCCTATTGCGATTAATAATGTTTGGTTCGGGTAAACTACAGAGACGGGACAGGTCTCAAGAATCTTTTATCGTGAGGCACATGATGCTGTCACTGAGTATTGAAGCATAACTGTGGCACAACATCTCTATATTTCAGAATCGGCGTCCAGACTTGAATCATTCTAAAGATCACTATCGATATGTTTCTCGAATCCTGACACCAAATACCCTTCAGAAATGATCCATAGATGAGATATCGGAAGTGCGCTCTTTCAAATGGCAGCGTTAGGTGACATTCTATTCACGCCTCTCCCCCGATTTTACCTTCTTCACTGCATCGGCCCTTGCGGCACTAAAGTGCGTGACTGCGGCCCCCTAGATGAGGTGAGTTTGAGAACCCTGTATTACACGCACAGAACGTGACAGGGAGATAGATGCACAGATGAGACAAGAGCTGCAGAAGACCTGTCTGCCTCTGTAACTGTGCCGCCGCGCGATGTTTGTTTGTTTTTCTATCAATAACGCCGACGCGAATTATATGTTCTTGGTCCCTGTACGTGACTCTTGGGCACTCGACAGGGCCACGGGCCGTGGAGCAAAGAGCGTGAGCGAGCTGTCTGAATATCGAGGCAGCGGCGAGACTCGATGACTGCTGAAACGTGAGCGCCTGTATACGTCGCCTCTCTACTTCCGACGTGAACAGATCGCCGCCAGAAATGAAGCTTTGCCTGGGTGCATGGAAACCGGGAGACAGCAAAGAAAAAGAAAAACACACATGCGGGCGAAATTGAGCCTCTGAGCGGCAGGCGATTTTCGTATTCTACTGCGGCAACTTACAATAGACAAATCCAAACGGACAATCTCGGCACTGGACATGTCAAACTGTGCAAGTACCATTGTGTACGTGTCCATCCTTGGTCTATCCGACAAAATTATTCTGTTACTGTCACACAGTAAGCACAAGAGCTTCCGATGTGTTTAGGGCGAGTCAGTTCTGCAGAATTCTCCAAGGTAGGGAACGCTCACGAAAGAAAAAAAACTTCGTTATTCAGGTGAGTGAATGACAACATTCTTTTTTTTTTCACATACATTCCACCACCTTGCAGGTTTCCACAGATCGATTTTTTTTTTTTTTACATTCGGTGTCCGTATGCTTCACGTTGAGGATCAATTCGGCCTCGCGCTGCGTTCCCATAGCCTCCAGGTTAGCTCATATTGTATAGCGACGTGCCTTGGGGAAGGCGTTGGTGCCGGGTTCGTGTCCCGAGCCAAGATGAGATTGTTTTTGTGAACTAGGAAGCTTTCTTTCTGAGAAATAAATACGGACTTGTAGCTTCGCGCTACATAAAATACTGGATGGCAGGTGTTTCCCGTCTCACAAATGTATTGAAATAACAGCACTTCTCTGTGCATGCACCCGTCATTAACATTATTCCATCTCATTCGTCCTTGTGACTCTGACAGCTGCAGGTGATGGCGCTGCGCTAGTGTCATTTATACATGCGCTGCGCTATACCTTCGCGTTCTTCTCATTTATACAGAATAACGCTTTGACTCAGTAACTTTCATTTATATACCAACAATACGTTAGATACGCCGCCTGCACGTTTTGTTTCCCTCAAATTTCGTGTTTTCCGACGAAAAAAAAACACAATTAAGACAATGAACATAATGGCATTACTCGCACGACGCAAAAGTACAATGATTTTCACAGCTGTCTCCTTAAAAATGAAGAGACAATCCCATTTCTTTCACTAAATCCTCTGAGAGCCTTTCTGGGTCCTCTCGTCAAAAACGCGCACAATCTTTGCGGAACCACCTTACTGCTACTTTCTTTTTAATCGCTACCTCGCATTTTTTTTTTCTCTAAATTAACGTTACAGCTCACGTTTATTCTTTTCTTCGTTTTATTCAACGCAACGTGGACAGAGGCTCTAAATCTAAGCTCGAGACATCAGCCCATGGCCTTCCTTTTGCTCCGGTATATAGGTTTATTACGCTTCGTTTACCGCACGTGCATGTCGCCATTCCTTTCATGGAGAAGAAAAGCACTACAAGTACGCCCTTAGAGCGTACAGACTCGGTTAGAGCTTCAAACCTATCTTCTTTTTTTCCTCTCTCTCTTTCTCTCTTTTTTTCTTTCTTTTTTTTTTCGCTCCTTCTGTCGCGAGAATACCAAATGATCCCACTCTTCTTAATTTCCGTTCCAGATGTAATACCGCGATTAGATTACTGAGTTTACGAAATTAAGTGCTCGCAAAGCAGTCGCCTTGGTCCGGAGCTGAGTAGCAGTAAAAAAAAGAAAAAACGAAAAATAACAAGAAATATCTTGCGCCGAACGAAGTTTCCCTCTTTTCGAGTAAAAGGAAACAGCGCTCAAAGTCATGATGAATAAACCAGCGAGTTCCGCCATGCCAGCTGTAGCAAAAAAAAAAGAAAAAAAAAGGTATACCTTTTTTTTTTTTTACGGGAAGGTTATTTTGTTTACTTTTTGATAGCTCTTCGTGGACCGTGTGCAAATCTTCGGTATATTCGTGTGCTCGTTGAATACGGAACTAAGCCTTGTGAAACATAAAGCTCGTTCTTGCTGCTTTATTTGCTCTATCTAGCTCTTTCCTTGGCGCACTTAAATGACCGAATTAAACCACGCGACAAGTTTCCCGGCCCCTTATGTGGCAAACGCCTGCGCCGTACTTGCCGTACATGCGTTATAAAAATGTCACGAAAATTTCAAGTAATGTCCAAAGGTATGCAGAGGGGGTCAGTGTGCGTAGATTTAGGCGCGCGTTAAAGAACATCGGATGGTCGAAATTAAACCCGATTACCCAACTACGGCGTACCGCATAATCATGTAATTGTTTCGACACGTGAAATTCTAGAATTTTTGTTTTTACTTTCTGGCATGAAGCAAGTATGTAGAGAAGCTTCCGCTTGCGGCACGTGTACGATACGACCGGCTTCACAAAAACGTTCTATTCGATCTGCGCACCGGAAACGCTTGGCGTCATAATTAACATTAATATACACCACGATATGATTATGAGGCACGCCGTAGTGAAGGGCTCCGGAAATTTCGACCATATGGTGTTCATTAACGTGCCCTGAGATCGCACAGTACACGGGCCTCTAGCATTTCGCCTCCATCAAAATGAGACCGCCGCGGCCGCGGGATCGAACCCGCGACCTTCGGGCCAGCAGCCGAGCATCGGAACCGCTATACCACAGCTAACGTTAACCTCCAAAGAACATCTCAGGAATATCATAGGTCTATGATTAACACATACATTACAACGGCGGGACCCGCCGCGCTGGTGCTCGACTGCTGACCCGAATGTCGCGGGATCGAATCTAGGCCGCAGCGGCCACATTTCGATGGAGACGATGTGCTGAAGGCCCATGTGCTTAGATTTAGGTGCACATCAAAGAACCCCAGGTGGTCTCAATTTCCGGAACCCTCCACTACAGCGTTTCTCATAATCGTATTGTGGTTTGGTACGTAAAACCCCAACAATTATAATTATTATTACACTAAAACGGCGGACATAACTGACGCTCAGCAAAATTACTAGAAGCGAGTGATACCCTTGTAAATTATGAGGTATACCAGATTACTTTTTTGGCTCCGCTGTTTGCTAGCCTAAGTGCAAATTAACGTCAACGCAACTCTCAGCGAGCAAAGTGGTTGCAGTGATGATGATGTAACGTAATAACTGCTGAAATGAGGCCGGTCATCTGTTTCCGTTGTACACGATCAGCCAATCAGACCGCGACGACGTGGTAATCACGCTCCATTGCGGCAATACTCTTTGTGGAGGTATGAATGAGATTATGAGAATACGATGCAACGATACGCGTTCCCCTTACCCAAAAAAAAAATGTCAATTCAAGCAGTTTAGGGATTGGTTAAATGCTCCTTTTAAACACTGTTACATAATGTATGCATAGTATTTTACAGCGAAAGCTGTTATGAGATCATAACAACAGCCAATTTTGGTGGCGTAGTTGTCCGCCGCCGCCGCCGGTGTCCGTAACCGGTATTGCGCGAAATGAGAAAATAACAATTTAGAGAAAAAAATATCCAAGATCAGATGAGATTAGAAGCCGGGCCCTCTACGTGGTAGTCGAGTATTTTATACCACAGAGCCGCGCCAGTGCTTGAAACCTTTTCGTAAAGAGATCCTATACAGCTGCCATGTCGGGCAAGCAATAACGTTTACGTATGTAATATAGCGTCGTAGAAGAGTAAAATAACAACCAGGCGTCGCACAATGCGAACTCCGTAACGAGTGGGTCGTTTAGTACTTCCAACCCATTACAAAGGGCTCAGCTATAATTCTTCGTCGTCATCAACCACCGCATCAACGAAGTGCACATAATACCTTACAGATGTGTAGCGGGTGCCTCGCTTCTCCGCAGAATGACGAATAATGGCGTAGTGGGTGCTTCCCTGCTTCCCAAAAATTATGATGATTTATAACGTAGTGTACTTGTATTAGCCGCCCCAAGAGACTTTACAACGGGCTCTAGAAAGGCCGCTCTTCCAGCTTTCGCTGTGATTGTGATGCGTGTTCCGCGCAGGCCTGGTGTTTTTTTTTGTTGTTGTTTTTGTTTTTTCTTGTTTTCTTTTTTGGCGATAATACATCTCTATATCGCAAGAATTCACGCAAACGACAGTCTGACTCGGTCAGCCATAGTTAGCAGACTTCAGAACAACAATGTTCTAAAGGACATATCGTTGTTCTGCTGATACTCGCGGCCATATAGGTCGTTAGTCTACAATGTTTCGTTCACAGTTATCTTATAAAATTGCAAAATAAATATCGAAACATTTCTACGTATGGTTATCACTATAGATTTAAATGAAATCGGGAGTTTAAGTGGAGCAGTAGCCGGGTATATTACAGCGAGCTCGTCCCTTCTCACCGACTCTCCGAGTCTGTATACGAGGGGCAAAAAAAGAAGCGAGAAAAATAATGACATGAAACATGCACCCGCGTTTCGACAGCTTTTATAGTACACACTGTACAGAATTCACCTGCAGTGCTTCCAATTTACAAAATACACAATTTACAGCCAGCACTAAAACCACGTTCTTAGTTTTTCGACCCGTCCCGGCGCAGTATATATACGCTTCTTGCTTCCGTAAAATTTCGTTCCTCCTAAAAAAAATGTGGTAATAACAATTTCACCGCAGCAACGGTCCTTATGAGAAGCACGCTTCTCGTTTTCTTTTCTGTATCCTCGGTCAGAGTGCGAGAGCGGAGAGTAATATCGAGACTTCATCCTTGCTATTATACAGGCGCCATATCGTTATTGAACGTCGTGCACAACAGAAAACTTCGATAACAAAAGGGGATGTGCCGCTCCCCTCTTATATGGGCGTCAGGATTCATGAAGTTAGATAGCACAGCAGAGGCGTGACGGCCTGGAAAGGCTTAGCGGCTTTCAACCCCCTTCTCCCATCTTCCCCTATCCCTCTATCTATCCCCTCTATGCCTTCCCTTTCTCTTTTTCTTACCACTTTCGTGCGGCTCGTCTTGTTCTCGATAATACCATCTATACACTCCCTAAGTTTCGTAAGCGCGATCGATGCGATGCATTTTACTGACTCGCAATTTTACACACACCCCCCATCTTTTGCAGTTTTTTTTTTCTTCTGTATTCACTCCTTATTCTGCATTCGGTAGGTGCTGATGACGGTGGCGCACTGCTGCGCAGCTCGCTTCTTAATTCTCGAAAATTATTCCGCACTTTGATGTGTCTCTTCTCCCGTTTTCTTTTCTTTTTCTCCCCTTTTTTTTTTCTTTCGCCAAATACCAGACACTCTGGAATCTTCGGGAAAGTCACCTTAATCTACGTATATAGTGCAGTCAACTTTGTACAGATTATAACGGTACGAGGACACGGTCCGTTCGGTTGCGAAACGTTCACACTTAAACGTGCGCGCTATTGAATATACTCCCCCCCCCCCACCTCCCCCCCCCCCCCCCCCCCCCCCCCCCACGGGATTGCGGGAACACATCAGATCGAAGCGATTTCCGCCATGCGCATTCTTCACATTCTTTGCTCAAGACAGCCCGAACGCTTAATGGCGAGGTGTTAGAATACGAAATATTAAAAGGGAGCCGCTATTTAAGCTTAAGTTTACCGAGCGCTCCTTTCATTCGTTTCAGCAGCTCTGCATGTGGCGATCTTCTCGGTACGAAATATTAATAAAATGCTCTGGAATCGGGAGTATGTATAGAAACATCGCCTCGATAAAACTTGCTTCTTCCTGTAATAATAATAATAATAATAATAATAATAATAATAATAATAATAATAATAATAATAATAATAATAATAATAATAATAATAATAATAATAATAATAATAATAATGAGCATGGGTATATGCCGAATCTTTTTTTTTTTTTTTCATTCGGCAACTCAAGTTCCGAACAAATCTTTATTCTTCCCCTGGAATTCGTTGAATTTTGAAGTGAAAGCCGTTTCTATAGGTTGTTACGGCAGCAACATCACGTGGTGCGCGATCTGATGATTTTAGAAAAGATGTCCGAGATTTGAGAAATAAAGAACATGAAGGATTTCAGTGCATTATTGCTGTACAAACAAGCGCGGCAAAGCACGCTGAAATTCTTGTTTCTGAACGCTTCAACGATTCTCCGACGAAGAATGTTTATGGTCGCGAATTCTCGCTGTTTGGTGCAGCGAAAGTGTAGAAGGGAATATCATCATTTTTTTTCAATCGCCCACTGCTAATTGCGAAAACAATCGTAGCACGTCAGCTAGTTTTACTGTTGTTTACTTACTGTTGCATGTATAGTATACTGAACGTGTATGTTGATATATACTTACAAAACGATTCGCATTCGCGCTACTTGTGTCATCGCTTGTGCGACTACGCATTCCCCGTTACACAAATGGTCTTTCCTTCAAGGCAAACAGCACGACTTCTTAAGTCGGGGACAACAACGATGGAAAACGTCTAGGACAAGTTTTGACTTTCAACTGACATTCGTTGGACGCACAAGTAATGCATACTTGTCGTTGTGTTTGTTTATGCGCATCAAAGCCATGTATATTATAGTATATACATATTTATATACGTACTTATATACATGTTTCTTGCGTGTAAGAAAGTTTTCCAGTCGAAAGTCAGTATGCTTGTCCTCGACCTCTTGCTTGCTTTTTTGTCCCAGTCTTAAGAAGTCACGCTGAGTGCATTGAATTGTATGCGGAACCAACTAGCCCAAAATTTCACGTAACCAGTAGCCAGCCAATGAATATATTATCAGATGATATATTATCACGTAACTTAGAAGTACCTCTCGAGGGGCTAGTTGGTGAAGCAAATATTAAAAGGAAAGGCTCAAATTCAGACACCACGAAAGTGGCGCTCGTCCTGTTGTCTCATTTTCGTGGTGCCTAAATTTGCGCCTTTACTACATTGCCCGACTAGACTTACGGATGTACATACTCAACTAAGCGTTGTAAGCACCTAGCGCGAAATAAAATTGAGCTAAGGAAACGAAGATTGCTAAGGGTGTGTTTCATGACTCCTTTTACTGAAAATTTAAAAAAAAGTCAAAACAGATACCCTCCTGTGCTTTTACTTCACAGGCCATGGTCTCGCACTAACGTTGCTGACTTTTTACGCCGTTCAGGCATTGCTGTCAACAACGACCTCTTATGTTGAACAGTCTTGTTTACATAGCTAGCAACGTTCTAAATCAACCGACGGGTTAATGAAGACCACGCGGTAGAAAGGGGGAAAACCAAACTAATTTCGCCCACTTTGGGCGTTATTTCATGTTTACCCAAATCGTAGTACATGAACGCTCGATTTTTTTTCACCCCCACCACCCCCTTTCCACTCAATCGAAGCGGGAACGAGAATTGAAGCTAGGCGACCTCATGATGTACGTATTAATACCACCGCAGATGCCCGGGCACATAACAAGTGACGTTGCACTGGGTTTCTGATAATAATCATTGTTGTGTCGTTGCCCTAACGAACGATGGAATAATAAAAAGGCATTGAAAAGACCATCGCCTTAGCTGCGCTGCAAAACTGCGTTGATGTTCAAGACACCATAGTGGGAGATGTTTGCGTATATAGATCTTGCGCATGAATTCATGCCCCGCGCGACAATCAAATTTTGGGACACGCTCCTGTCGGAGTGGCCGCAATCGAAGATGCTGTTAAAAAGCTCGCCTACATATCCACTACATAACTTTAAACAACTGAACTTTGGACTTGTTTGTAAGAATTCACACTTGGACAGGTAGCGCAAAGGGCAAGGACAAATGAAGAAACAGGAAGACCAAACGAGCGCTAACTTTTTTCGGCGCGCTTCTTTAAGGTGGCTACCGGGGTATACGATAAGCCGTACCGCAGTCATAGTATGCGTCACCAACAATTGCATGTCATTCTACGTACACCTACGCACGTCAGGTCACTGTAGATAAAACAAGTCCTGACTCAAATACAGCGCGTTTTGTGTCTGTAGTATTCACTTTACAACAACAAGCCATACACGACGAAATAGGCACCGCCTTGAAGCATGTTGACATGAGTCTGGTACGCAAGGCTCTCGGAAGCATTGCGTAACAGTCAGTTGTCTCACGAGAGACACCGCCCGCTGAACGACTGCGTATAAACAAACCTTACTATGGTGAACTATGACAAGTGTCGTCTCGATCTTCCATAGTTGGAGATCATGCGACCGTAACATGCGATCAACAATGTGCGAGCGTTCTTGTATATACCGAATCCTCGGGCAATATAAAAGGTAACAATAAAGTTTTATTTCTGACAAAAAACAAATTCTGTCGTTTTACGCGCCAAAATTACGATATGATTAGGAGACATGCCATGGTTAGGGAGGAGGGCTCAGAATAACCTTTACCATCTGGGGTTTTTTCGACGTTAACCTTAAGTACATGGGTGTCCTTGCATTTCGTTCCCACCGAAATACGGCCGCCGTGACAGAGAAGTAAACTTGTTTCCTCGAGCTTAGCAGCGTAACAACTTAGTAGCTAAGCTACAACTGTTTGCCAAAATTCATTTTAAGTGCTGTAAGCCACATAGACCCGAAAGTGCATAAGGAAGGAAACAGATAGGCAGAAGGCAAGGATGTTAACCAGAAAAGCGTCTGGTTGCCTACCCTACGCTGGGAGGTTGGCAGGGAAGAAGAAAAATGCGTAATCAGACTAAATACTCAATGGGATAACTTCTAGTGTGCCTAGTAGTATCATGTTCAAGTTCACACATCACCAGCAATAAATACCTAGAACAGATTGCCTGCTCGCAACTGGTATATCTGTGCTTGCATGGAGGGTAGGGGGGTGTAAGAGGGGAAGGGGGTTATCGGTAGTCACACGTTCTCGCCACCGCGTGACGCCAAGACTCATGGGACGGGCGTCTAGCATGGGTGGCGCGGGCAGACCTCCTTGGTGTCTGGCGCGCCGCGGAGCCCTCCCACGTCAACGGAGTGGAGGAAAGAGAGTGCGTTCGATCCGACCCCTCCACCCCCTCTCCCTCAACCGCTCGGTGCACTGCAGCCCGAGGATAAGAGCACGCTGTAATGCACTCGAAAGCACTGAAACCACTGTAGGAACACCAGATCAAGCACGACCAAGCGAGGCACTCTCGCTCACGACATGCGAAAAAAAAAACCATGTCTGCGAGGTGTGACTCCTCTCTGCTTTGTTTTTACTTTTCTTTCTTACGTTAAGAACTTTCGGTCTCACTAGCAGCGTTTCCTCACTTGATCACATTTACTAAGCTGCACAGAGTGCAGCATTTTTTTTTTTTAGCTCTTTGGGTTTAAATTTATGTCTAAGACGTTTGCTCTTCTTATGGCGTTTACTATGCACTGGACCGCTAGCTGGCGAGCTTCGGATAAGAGATATACGACTTACCTCGAATAGATGTCAGTTTTGTAGGCTTGCAGAAACGTCCAGCGTTTTCCCGCTCCGTTCCTTCAAGAGGGTTGAAGCTTTGACCTTCTTGGTGTTGCGCGAATCTCTGGGGCCAACCACGGCGTTGTTTTGTCAATGCAACTTGGACGAAGCAGCGGAGGGTGGGATGTACTTTGGAAGAGTACGGTGTCCCCTTTTTTTTCTCAACACCAAAATGACTCAGCCAATGTGAGAAAACGCTAACGTCACGGATGATTTGTCAAGCGAGCGAAAGGTGAAGAAAACAAAAACAGTATATAGATAGGAAGCTATAAGGCAGAGGTTTTTTCGAACCACTAACGCACAAGTCACTCAGCCGACGACGACGACAGCAGTCCCGTAAACGACGTCAGTGAGACGGTAGAATCCTGATTCGATGACGAAGACACCCCACGGTCACACGAGGCATCGAGACGGCGAGGCGCGTCTGGCAGAAAAAGACAGCGTTACACACAACACGCACCCTCGAGAAGACGACGGCCAGGAAACGAACCAATTAAACGCCGCCAAAATATTCTCTCCGGCTTTGTTTTGTTCTTGCCGCGGTCCTCTCTGCCCCGTAGACGCGAGATGGCCCAAGTGCTCCCGGCGCCGGCGGCCGCGTCAGGCGAAGCGAAACTTCGCACCCCCGGCCACGGCTGTGCAGAGGTTGTGCTCGGGCCCCAGGGCTCAACCACTGGAGCCTCCCTCCTCCTCTCCCACACGCGATCATAACCCGCTCTTTCTCTCTCTCTCTCACACACGCCACTCCCTTTCCCACACACGTTTCTCTTTCGCGTACCCCTCTCCCCTTGAAAACGCAGTGACAGCGATCCTCTCTATCTCTCTTCGCTTGTACACCCTCGTTTTTCTTCCCTCCCCCTTTCCTTTCGAGCGTACTTTTACTCCCTCTCCCCTTTAAGCGTACGGCTGCGGGTGCTGAGCGCCGCCCGCTGCTTGCTTTACTTTGTGCGCGGCCCTCCTCTGCTGATGTTGACGATTTTGGGCCGCTGCTGCAGTGTACGCGCTGCGCTTTGTCGCACCGCTTTGCCGCCTGTTTCCTTGACTCTCTCTCGTTCCTTTTGTCTCTCTCGCTCCCTCTCACTGTTTGGGCAGCAGCGAGGCGTGCCTCTCCTCCGCGGCTCTTCCTCGCTCAGTTTCAATCAATAGGGCCAATCAGGACCCTGCGAAGCAGGCCACGTGACCACACGTGCTTTCCAAGACGTCCCCGTGCGTACGTACGGCGCGCTCGCTCCTCCACGCGCTTTCGACCGGCGTTTCGCTTCGCTGGCTCCGTGAAACTCGTCAGCGCCAGCTGTCGACCCAAGAAGTAACTGGAGCACCGCCGCATCGACGCTCAAAAAGCGCGGGAATTGCATCAGAAGTCAGTAGCGATTGGTGGGTCGGGGGCGACGGCTAGCGATTATGCGACGACGGCGGGCCGCACTGGAGCCCGCACCTCCATCACCATTCTACACCCAACCTTCTCATATTATTTTTTTTTGTTTAAACGCGAATTAAATGGCAAGGATTAAAGCAAATGTGTACCTCACGACGTGGGAGGAGAAGAAAAAGTAGAGGAGCGGGGGGGGGGGGGGTGAAGGTAGTGTCAACGAAAGGAAGCAGCGAGGTAAATGAGGCCTTCTGCGGTGATGTCGGCAGGCACAAATGGCGCCTTGATTACCGCCGCCCAAATACCCGGAATAGAACAAGATGAAATAGATGGCAAATTGTGCGGAGAAGAACGACGGCAGAGAAAAAGTGTGCCACGCTAAATATGAACAGCAAGAAGAGTTTCGCGCCGAGGTGGGATAATGAAAACAAAAAAAAAAGAATAGAGAAACGGTGTAGCCACTGCGAAGAAGCAGTTAGGAACTAGTTCTGAAGAAATCTCCGAGGAAAAAACAATTAATTTGCTCAATCATCGCGGTTCGTTTTCTTCTTTTTTTTTCTTTCTCTTTTATGTACATGCGTTTGTGCTAAGAAGCTTCTCTGAGAAGATGATGGGTGATATGTTAATGTGAGACAAACACGTCGTTTTGCTCCTTGAAAGCTGTCTTCACTGTTAATGCTCGGAACACGTGAAAAAGCCCGCCGCTTAGGAGGAGGAACGTGGCTCATTTGGAGCGGAGTGACGCAAGCGAAGTAATTGCGAGAGGCCGTTTAGTACAAGTATACGTATTTCGTTAGTCATCCCAACGCGCAACAGTGTGTTCGACTGTTCCATTACTAGTGATATTGAGAGAGGTTACTTATTCGCTTTTGCTGGCATTTCCTAGTTTATCTTGGAACTCGGCACCGTCAAACCCGCATATACCGAACAAACAAACAAACGGCCATTAGTTAGATACATCGTATAATTCGATATAAAGCTTTTAAGAAATTTGTCGTAATTGCGTTAAGAGTTTTGGTGCGCAAGTTGGCTTCACATCACTGCTTCACGATAATGCAAAAAAAGGCGGCTTCACGGCAAAAGACGGGGTTCTTTTAAGTTTTTATTCTTCCCTGGTTTGTAGCTTGGAAGTGGGAAGGGGAGGTAGGGGGTATATGCATGGACGGGCTATACGTTACAAAAAACGATATCGATGTAAACAGCGCCGCAATATCGTCATGTGCAGCTGTGGGTACTCGTCGGGCGCCGTACTCAGCGCATTTCATGGGACAGTGTACACAGTGGCGACGTCAGACTTCTTTTATCCACGTTTGACTGTGTTGATTATCACCAGCGGAGAACAGCAGGTGCTTCCGTCATCGCGTTAACAGAGAGTGCGGAGAAGCGAACGGCGACCGCACACGACGGGCCACTGGACAAGGAATCACGGGAGAAAGCATGCGATGGCAAGCGATAGTTTCTACTCGCTGCCCGCGGCGCCCTCTTAACATAGTGTACTAGATTATCTAGCACACTATACTCCTAACCACACCGTTCGCACTCGCAAATACATGCGGGAAAGCTCCCATCCGTGAGAAAAATCCAACTACTTGTGAGGGATCGCCATTCTGGCAATTTAATTCGATGTAGCCTTAGATTTCCATATGCATCGACGTTAAAGCATTGTCGTGTTCGAAAACAGTTCGATATAAAGCGTAATTTGATTTACCCGAGTTCGATATAGTCGGGTTTGACTGTATATCCGTTGTGTTCGTGCTTTGTCGTCGTGTTCGTTGTTGTTGTTCAATTATCCAATTACGCTCTCCACAAAAACACTATCTGTGTGCTGGCGATCGTATGGGTACATAGTGCTTTTGGTTGTTTCACCATTTTGTTTTCTTTCTTGTCTGGCTTGTTTGTTATCTCAATATCAATTTCATGGTGTTTGGATAGTCGGTTCTTTGCTGCCAGGCATTTCCACGTTTGCAGATCTAAATAGAAGAAATTTTCCGCGGAAAGCACGCTAGTTTTTAGTTTTAATATTTCCTATACGTCCTTCCGTCAGCCTGGTAATGACAGTAAGCAGGGTTCTCATAAATATCGCCCTTATATATAAGGACACTCCAGTGGTCGTTCGTGTCAGTCGGACTCTGCATAATAGATGGACCAAACCATCGTGCCTTCTCTTACTTATCTTCAATAAAGTTTTTACTCACTCACACACCCCAATAGTGCTATTCTAGGCGTCGGCCCACATTGCCGAATTCGCCAACTTGTCAGACTCCGAAGCCTCCTATTGCTGAAGAGGGATGCTAAGGCCTCTCTCATCGGCTCAAAGATGCCAGATTTTTTTTTCGTATAATTGTTATAAAGAGATGTGAAGTTAGACGATCTCGAGAAGCGGGCTGGGGCGGTGAACGTTTTGATCAGCCATCTTATTGACTCTGTCTGTGCGTTGCACTACATTTGTAAATGGCAGAATTTGCCCACGTCGAGGATAGGTGAATATTCGCCGTCGTCGTGATGTTCCGTAAAAGCGTTAAGAACTTGCCGCATGCTCTGGATGCTGGAGAAAGAAAAGGCACCTAGTGAAGCGTTTGTACGCGTGGTGCTTTCCCCTATACTGCCACCCCGTAGTGGGCTGAGCCGTGCAATCAAGTACCAATCAATCAACTCCCACCACGTAAAAATCGAGAGTCAGAGCCACCACCCCTGATCCCGATCCCCTTGGTCTTTTTTCAATAAAGTTCCTCGCTCACTCGCTCAGAGCCAGATCACGCCTGTGCATGGCTGCTGTGCGACTAAGCGCATGTGCTGCCCAAGCGCAGTATTAATCTTCCAGGTAACCTTGGATGCAAATATTGGGCGAACCGAGATGGCCAGTAACTTTACTTTTATTAATTTATTACAATACTGCCGGTCTGGATTTCAGACTTTAGGCAAGGGTAGGTTACAAGTGAGCGCAGACATTAACTACTTATACAAAAAGAAAAAAAGATACAGTAAACGCACACAAGGTATTGCAGCAATATACTTCAATACAAAGATTTTGAACAAAAAAATTACACCTTCTCCCGCTAAAGGGGACCATGAGGCGATGCGAAGCCGGAGCACTTGCACGATCGCGTGCCGTTGGCGTTCGTTGGGCATGCTACCGACCTCGGGCATGCTACCGACCTCGCGTCGTGGAACGCGAAGAGGAACACTACGCGCGTCGTGTCTACCCTCTAGCCTGGCCGGTAATTCTCACAGGGCGAGCGGGGAACGCGGTCTACAGGCGCGCGAGAGGGGAGCAGCGTAGGAGAGGAGAGAGGGGGGAGGGGACGCGCATGCGCTGGCGCTCATCGCGGCGCTGCGCAGGAGAGAATTTCGGCATGTCGAGCCCGCATTTCAGAGGAGTCAACCGAAGCAAGCGCTGGAGTGAACGCGCGCTGCGCTCTACCACTTGAAGGAGAGGAGACTAGAGGAGGAGAGCAGCGCATGCGCCGCGAGAGCAGAAGCGAGAACGCAGCGAAGCGCAAAAGCGCAAGCAGGTGCTGGTAGAGAAGTGGAGAGAGAAGTGGAGAGGGAAGGAGGAGATTTGCTCATGCGTAGTGTGAGTGCGGACTAGCACTCCGCGGGTCATACCCCCGAGCAAGAGATGCCTTCGCATCTAAAACCTTAATTAGCAAATATATACCGAGAGCTGCGACAAATGAACATCAGTACAAACATTGAATCATACAAAATGGTACAGTAAACACATACAAAAAAGTCACAGTTTCGCCGCAAGGGCGGAGCAATGAATGCGATAGCAAGAAACTAATGCTATACGAAGTGAGGCTCGCCAATGGATACTCTCAGTTTGAACAGCGCTCCTGTTGCAAAGGCGGCCGAAGCAGCGAAGGAAACTAGCGCGCTTCAAGTGTCGAGCTGTGACACTTGATAGTTCGCGCTCATCTTCTGTTTGTTCGTTTAGCGGCGTCCCTTGAGCTCGAGTGACTTTCGTACGCTCCGTAACATGAGCGCGGACATCACGGTGAAAGCTCGAAACATCCCTCTTCCCCTCACCACGAGAAAACCGCGTGAGCAGACAGCGGAAGGGCAAGGTTCTCCCTGCGCAAATATAAGAAGAAGCGAGCGAGCGAGCCGACGACTTTTAAACGCGCCATCTCGCTGGTAATTAAGAAACGCTTATAAGCGCCTGCCGTCTCTGAGTCCGTCCAGCGGTAACGCTCGCCGTTAGCTACGTCTACGTGGAGGATCTGCGTTTCGTGGCGTAGTGGTTAGCGCCACTCGCTGCGGAGCAAGAGGTCCCTGGTTCGATTCCGTGCTTCGGGAGCATTTTTCTGAATTATTTTTCTTTGGGACATACTTATACATGTACGGTGCATGACGGGGACGACGGCGACGGCAAAATCCAGCCGAGACTGTCCATATAATTGCAATCGCAATAAACGATGCAGCGATGTAGTTATAAAAAGAATATTTGAACAAAAGGCTTAGTTAGTAAATAATTGCAGAGAGATGCGATAAACATATATCAAGGCTCATATACATATGAGCCCTGTCTCCCTTACTGTCTGTATCTCATTCTAGTGCTGTAGTGCGACATTCGTTTCCTTAACGCGAAAGTGTTTCTTGGCTAGGTTGACGAACGTGCGCACCCAAACGGAAAAGCCGTGTCCGGATAGAACGTGACCTCTCCCAACAGAAGTGACGGTCAGCTGGCGTCGCCGCAGCGACATTCGGCACGCTTCCCTATGCCGCAGCAACCCGACAACGATGATTGCTACGATGCAGCTGCGGCATAGGAGAGGGGCACCATGGTGCGCAGTTTTGTCCAATCATCGTAGCACCTAGGCTCTTTGGCGGCTTCTGTGCAATTTGTCGACCATGGCACAAAAGAAACGCTTTCGTGTTTCTCAGCCACATTATGGGTCATTATGCATGTTTGTGCGCTGGTTTTCGCGACTTAAAGCACACTTTATTCTGGGAAAGGGGGAGCGAAAGGTGTTGTGCACAACCAAGCACAACACACACACGTCTGGGTATGGTCTGGGTGAGCATGAAGAGTCAAGTTACGTTTTAGGTGCGTTTTAGTCATATGGTTTTAGTTGCGCCCCGACTTCATTTTCTGAGCTTACAAACAAGTACACCCATCTTTCGGAAGCAAACAGAACCCTGCGGAGCATTACATGGACTCAGAGATGTAAAAACAAATAAACGCTACCGACGACAGCGCCGTCACATACTACTTACGTCGGCAAGTACAGGAGTCGATTCATCCGTTAAAAAATCAAATATGTAGCAGTAACTGTTCACAACAATTTTTATGTTTAGCTCCCAGATAGTGACGTTGACAGTACAGTTTAGTTTTGTGTTCACCTTTTTCTATCGCATCTTCGTTTTCTTGTTCTGGCAACATGATAAATCTAACCAAGATGGCGCCTGCTGCTAATTTGTGTTGACAAGTGCGACTGAAAAAGAGGGGCGCCTGTTCGGTGCGTGCGCTTTCCGGTGGCTGCCTGGGAATTATGGCGGCCCTGGGTAAGCCAGAGACTCAAGTCATCGACCTCAATGGTCCCCTGCCCGGTCGTCTGGTGCTCGAAAGAGACGAGGAAGTTGTCGGGCGCAGCAGCGACTGCAGCATATGCGTGCGTTCCGTCATGGTGTCCAGGCGCCACGCCGTCTTCAAACGCGACACATCGGGTCAGTGGCGGGTCGCGGACGATTCGAGCATGAACGGTGTGTACGTGAATGGTCAACGAGTCGAGACCGAGAGGCCGCGGCTGCTGCGGCAGGACGATGTGGTATCGCTGGGCCCGCCGCAACGAACGAACCTAGTTTTTCGATTCGTCACAGACGACCCTCGGCATCGAGGTGGCGATGCAGGTCAACGCCCCAAGGACGCTGCCACCTCTAGACCTCGTGCATTTCTTTTCATGATCGGCGGCGGCCCCAACCTGCTTCCAAAAGAGCTCGACAGTGGCAACAAAGTCGCGCACAGGGCGGCAGCGCCCGCAGCTGACGAAAGCGAAAGTGACTCTTCGCCCGTCCTGCCCTCGGATAGAGACAACAACAACGTGTTTGTACAGCCCGGTGTATCGCCCAACGGCTTCGCAGCAGCAGGCCGGAGTGACGCCTTCTCCAAGCAGAGCAAGAAGATCAGGCTCTCCGCTGGCGACAACGTAGTGCGCAGGGTAGAAAGCATTATGGAAAACGAGCTGACGTGCGCGATTTGCAGCGAGCTGTTTGTGGACGCCGCCATGCTGCAGTGCGGTCACACGTTCTGCTCCTACTGCATTCACAACTGGAGGAAACAGAAGAACGTGTGTCCTTTTTGTCTCGCCTCAATCAGCTCGGTCACACGGTCGTTCGTCGTGGACAACATCATAGACGAACTGGTTTGCTTCAACCCAGAACTTAAGCGTTTTCGGGAGGCTCTAGCGCACTCCAGATTAGCCGCTTCGTATGGTGACGCCTCGAAAAACTGATAAAAAAACGTAGCGCTTTTGTGGTGATTAATTACGATGTGAACGTTTTCTACCTGTGTGTGTATGTGTTATTCGTTAGTGTTCTCTTAGCTTCCACCCCTCTGTATTTGCATTATTTTTTTTTCACACTTTGCGAGGAAGGAGGCGGGAATACTGCGAACAAAACACGCCGTTGCATTGCATGTCACAGGGTATACATCTGTCGATTTGATTCTGTATGTTTGCGAGAAAGAGTATTTGGCTTTTGCTTGTATAAAGAATTAAATAAATATTGCCTATTGATTGTGTCTTGTACGTAGAAGTTCTTGTCTTGCATGTTGCGAAAGCAGAGAGAACACGGTAAGAGGATAAGCTGGTGTTTTAACCTAAACAAAATTATTCTTTTGGAACCAGTTCCTTTTTTTTTTTTTTTCTGGTTTCGTAAACTATTGCGTGCGTGGGAACCACAACCGCGTGTACGTGACCTCTGTACCGTGCACTGGGACCGGATATAAGTGGCGGGCTTTTAATTTGTATACAATAGAATAGCCAGTACATCGGAAATGACACCAATTATCGGATGAAAGAAGACGTAACAAGGAACAATGCGGTGTTGCAAGAACATACGTTGTGTAAGCAAGAAGAAAAATCTTGCGTTATTCGATATTAAGCCGCAGCGTTCGCGGTCGACTACCAAAAATGGATAAAAATTTTCGTTCAGTGGCGGACGTCTTCTTTTGTTTCTTCTAGTCTTGCTCGAGGCCAAGGTTTATAACATTGGTGAAAACGACAGTTTGTCGCTTCATTAACTGTCCACGGTGCTCCTTTTGCACACGCCGAAATGCACGCCTCCTCGCAACGCGACTCGACATGTAAACAACATGGCGGCTTCCAGTTGGACGACCACGGAGACTTCGACTCGAGGGTGAAAATATCGGCTCCAAATGACGCGATTGGACTCACCATGATCGAAGTGTGCTCCCTGAAACGCATAATATTCCTCACTGTCTTTCTGATAGGGTAAGCTTGCATTGATCTTTCTCGTACCTTGATTTTTGAACCTTATAAGTCACCTCACGACACCGCCCGGCTGCTGACTAGCTTTCGCAATGCTTATCATTCATTCGCTCTAAACGTGCGAACACTCACGTTACACTCGTTGCTTTAGCTGATTCTCAGAGCAGCGCAGTGCTTGGTATTGTGTGTTTCTCGAGGGAAATCGCTGTCACTTACTGCGACGCGTGTGACGTCTTTATTTTGCGTCTTCCGACAGCGCCTGTCTGATGATCCTGACGCTGGAAAGCATCCTGTCAGATCACGACAGTGATCGAAACGGTTCAAATTCCTCGGAGGGTTGCTGGGAGAGGGAAGAGTACGTCGTCAAGCAGAAGTGCATGCCTTGCACCGAATTCGAGAGGGTGAGTAACACGACCTGACTCACTCGCGCCTACATGCGTAACTTTGCCTCGACCTTTCGTCACTCAGCTGCTGACGCAAGGCGAGCTTGCAGTCCTTCGTGACTGACCCTGTTTTCTTCGCCGCCAGTTAGAACCTCATCTCAAACTACTACCCTACTACTACTACTACTAGACTCCGGAACTTTCGGTTATACAAATATGTAGGACTTTCTTGGACATGCATAGTCGCTTCTTAATTGGTGTCTCTTGGACATGCATAGTCGCTTCTTAATTGGTTTCACTTTCGGTTTTGCGAGCTGTATAACTGAGCGACTTCAGCTGTTGATCTGTCGCATATCGTGATGTCTTGATGTCGTTCCTCCTTTTTCTTTTTTAGGCAAGCAAGCATCTCCCAATATGCATTCAGTCCAAGTACAAAGAACTAGTCACCTGCAAGAACTCAGGTGACGTCTATCGAAGGTACGAATGACGCAGTACTTGCATTATTTTCTTCTTTCGCTGTCATAATTCAGTTTAGACTTAGTTTTTGGAGTTCAGAAGAGTGGTAAGTTGGGCTAGTTGGTAATGATCCATACTTAATGTAACTGCGCAAAAAACGGACGGAAACACGAAGGGCGAGAAAAGGACAAACAAGCGCAGATGAGACGCAAAACTGTGTGGTCGCGTCTCACCTTTTTATTTGCTGAGTGCTATTGAGAGTTTTCGTGCATGTTTAGTCACATACAGCGGCGAGAGAGTGTTTTTTCTGCGACTCGACATGAAGATAGTTCTGTTATCACTGATAGCGAATACAAGCAGTTCTGTTAACTTAACACACTTCATTTCTTTTGTACGTTTGATCCAGTCTTGGGCAGTAACTAGTTACTAGTAACGCGTTACCGCTAACTAGTTATTTTTCTCAGTAACTTGTAACGGTAACTAGTTACTTTTAAGTTAGATGAACTTGTAACTGTAACACTGTTACTTTTTTTACAGTAACTGTAACGGCAAATACCGTTACAGTTACTTCTGTCTTTATGAAAAATTACCTATCCAACGGCAACACTCGTTAAAGGCCTTTCACTTTTTCTAACTTTCTTCTTTACCATATTCTCTCCACCCATCAACTTTCCTGAAAAGGCACCCCTCGCAGTTTAGGAGAGGGGGTCACTAAGAGGATTATCTTCCCTGCAGAAGACTGAGGTCAGAGGTCAGTCATTAACGCAACATGTCGTAAATCAATCATGTTGCAACTGAACAGCTGCAAAGTTCACATCCGTTTTTGTTTTTTTTCGCATATATATCGTATTTCTCACTTGAGCATCTAGCTCTGTTCTTGGTGCACAGGTGAAGCATTAGGACACCTAGTTTATAGTCTCCTTCATCTGAGGCTCCGAGTTAATCGTGTTTGACAGGTGGCTAGAAAGCAGCCGAACACGAAACGGCTAAGAGCCAGAAATACCGTGAACTAGCGAAGCAATTTTTTATTAAAACTTCTTTGGAAGTGATTGTAAAATGTTTACTCCGACTTAACACAGCAATTAACAAAATGACAGACACTTCACCTCCTATGCAGGTGGCATCCTCAGTATACAACGGCAACAAAAAAGAAAAAAAATTGAGCCGAGGTCAACCAGTCCACTAGTCACACATGTCCTTGTAAATAATGTCCAGTGGGGGGCCGTGGTTGTTTTTGCAAGTCGATGCGCCGCAGCGAATGAACCACGATTCCAGAAGTTTTCTTTCCCCCCACCATCGTTGACAAACCAGCGTCGTCGCATTGTTTAGGTCAAAGCTATGCCCTGTCGTCCAGCAGTGTTCAACAAGCTCCATCTTAAACGCGTTAAATGGGTTGCCTTAGCAACATTCCGCTTGTGTTCTTTAGGCCTCGTTAATCCTTTCCTGCACGTTTCGCCGATGCGTCGGAATCCCCGCATCGTGATTTTAGATGACATTGCCATGATTGTCCGCAGGTGGGCGGTCTTTGGATTTCGCGAACACATGTCCCAAGGTATAATAACAGTGCTTAAAAATAGTTTGTATGCCCAGCAGACACGAAGCTTTCCGAACAGAGTCTGACACTTCTTAAACATACGGGACAGACACAGTGGACGTCATCTCCACTCGTGATGCACTCCCCGTTGCTCTTCGCATGCGCTTCTTACTGCCATCGTTCCACCACGTTTTCCACTTCAGGTATGAGGCGTACAAAACGATTGCTTGTGTCGGGCCCCCTTTTAGGTTTCCATCGTCTACGTTTTTACCACGTGCAATTTTGACTAGCCGCATGCCTTCATACGTCATTAAATAAATTCTGTCATTTGATTTGTTATCTATTATTTTGTACAGTAACAGAAAAGTAAAGAGGTTACTCTTTCACAGTAACTGTAACGGGTTACTTTTGGAAACTCTGTAACTGTAACAGAGTTACTTTTTTGGCTTGGGTGGCTGTAACTGCAGCACTGTTTTTACTGGTAACGTGCCCATGACTGGTTTGATCTATTTCATTTGCCCCAATGTGAATTGTAGGCTTTGGCAACATAAGAAGGTAGAATGCAATTAAACATGCATGCATACATACAGCAGGCACTCAGCAGTGTTCAGTGTTTTATTAAATGGTTTGGAACATATGACATGAGATTGTTGCAAAATGAAATTTTAGCAATAACAAAGCAGCCTAAGCAGAATACCTTATTTTTTTATCAGTTGCAACAAAAAACACCTCATTGTTTTGGAAATCGATACGCTTTGTGTGCTGGCTTGTTGGAGTTTTGCATTTGCATCATACCCCCTGCTGTTAATTATTCCGAAGCCAATAAATGCATTTCAGGTAGTTTTTTAATCATTGAATAATACGAATGTCTTTTATCTGCTGGTACAAATGATGTGCTGTGGCAGTCTCTGAATCCCTTCTGTGCTGTGTTTAATATCTACCTAAAGTGTTCTTTGAAACACTTCCATGCGTGTGCGAATGTTTTGTGTGTGTACAGTGATCATGAAAAATAACCGCGGCAACTCAGAGTTAAATAATGCACATACTTCCCATTTCCACCGTATTTAGTTGTTACATTGGTGTAACGTTGGCTTGTACATTTACATCGGAGCCAACTAAAGGCAAATATTAAGTCGACTTTGATTGTTGAAATAGCGGCCCAGAAACCTCGTAGTGCTACTTTTATGCCAAGGAAGTGCTTATTTTGAAATAAAATCATGTTTTAGTGGTCCACATCGCGTTAGCGCACTTCAAATCACCCGCCTAAAATCAGACTTTCATACGTCACTGCTGTCGTGCCCAACGTTGCCTGCCTTTACTGCATGGCCGCTGACACTAGTAGCAGCAGAGCGAAAGTAGCGGGACCCACAGCAGCAACAACGGCCATCGAAGCTTGCCGCAATCACCGCAATGGATGTGGACGGAGAACTTGACAACGAGACATTTGCTCGCGACGCTGGGCTCCAATTCAGTGAGAGGGTTCATTCCGCGGCACCCAGTGAAAAGACACACCGGTCTCCTTGCTGCAGCACTGGCGTTGTGCACCATTCGGGCATCCGGCAACATCACATGCATGCGGCATTTTGTCGAACTTTCTGTCAGAGCGCGCAAGACACACGCAGCAGTACGCGATACCGAAACTACCACTGAGACGCGACCGCGTGAGCGAAGCAGGGCGCTGGGCGAAGGGCAGTTCGGCGAAAACGGAACCTTTGAACCACACGCGCCGTTCCCCATGGCAACGCCAAAGAGGTTCTTTTTTCCATGAATCAAACGGAAATGAACAAACAGCATTTTATTACGTCTGTTGATGCATGGAAGGTTCTTTTTTTATTGCTGCTAGTTTGATTACTAGTGGTTTATTGTAGGCAGACTCTCGTACGTCATCGGGATCACTTCGAAAATGTCCCACTCATGGCGCTCATCATGTGAGACATTTAGCTCAATTTGTCGGTAAGTAGGGCACTGCTGTTGATAATATTGCTGTTTTAGAAGTTGTCATACATTGAGCTTTCACTCTGACATAAATTGTTATTTGCCTTTAGTGTCCCTTTAATGGCTAGGTTCGTAGCAGCGCGACTTGGTTATATCGAGCAGTTGCATGTACAAGTTGTTATACTTCGTGTTTTGATGTTGCGTTCCATTCTGTGAGCACTGTACATGTTTTTGAGATACTACGTATTTTGCATACCTTGTGCATTCCGTCATATACATGTTTCGTACTTGCTGCAGGTGCGACAATGAGAAAGAAGGGCAGCACTTCTGGATATTTGAAGGCAGCATGCTCGTCACGGGTCTCCTGAGCTCGCTCTCGGTCGTGCTTCGACAGAAGCACCTTGACCGCAAGATGATAGAGCGTATACAGCAGCAGGTGGCTGCAGGGGTATGACTGCTGGCCACAGCACTCACCTCTGTTCCTAGTGCAATCTCAACCATCCGGTCTGTGGCCATTAACGGTAATAAAGCTTGGTAAACATGTCTCCCAACTGAGGTATGTAAAGTGAGTTGCTACACAAGCCTACAAATGATTTACATCCTTAAATGTAGGATTTAGTTATGCGTGCAGAACCCATCCTCTGTGCCACTCATCCTTGAAATCGTGTAATCTAGCGAAAAGATCAGTCAGCATTGATCTTGGACAGTATTAGTCAAACTGTAACTCAAGGTTGGCAACGGAAGCCACCCTCTGTGCCACTCATATGGCACACACTTTCATTGGCCACTACACACTATGCTAAAGACAAAAGTGCGGCTTATCCCATGCTATTGTTTTGTCTGAAACACAACTGATGAGCTGTCAGCCATTGATTTCTAGGCTATACTTAAAGGGGTGGTGCCACCAAATTTGTGGCTTGCACGTTCTTTGCTGTAAGCGTTTCCTATAGCTCCAGGAAGCATGATGCACGCACCAAGATTCATGTATTCTCACTAAATAATTTAATATCGCCTTTTGATGTGGACAACTTTCGGTTTCGGTTTCTGGGCGCTGAGGTTGTGCAGTGACGTAGAAGTGTAGGAGGCGTGGTCACATGACCACACAAGGCTGTGACGCACTTCGCCAGGAAGCGATCGAAACTCGGCGAGTGATGTAGCAACCGATGCTTTGCCGGTACTATAGTGAACTAGAATATATTCTAGGGTGTGTCCAGATAAGATCGAACACGAGGTCCCGGTCACCATTCCCGATATTGATGAAATTTACTGTAGGCCTAGGCATTACACCCAGAACAATGGTTTCGCAGTTAGTTTTGTGAAAAAAAATTTTGTTCGCCTGAAAAAAAATATACAAATTTTGGCCGCAAAAAACGCTTTTCCGCCAATTTCGCGATTTCTGAATTTTGAGCGCAGCTAGGGAAAAAACGGTGCACTTCTTCGTCATAATATTTATTCCCCTTAAAGAACAAGTGAAATACAATCTTATGAGTCTACTATGTCCCTTGCTTGTCGAAGCATTTCTGACGAAAAAAATCACAAACTTGGCAAATTGCACAAAATACCTGTATTTCAGGAATTTATTGCTGCAAGCAAGTTAAAGTGAGGATGATAAAAATCAGTACATATTAACTTTGATACTTTTGCTTTCTTGTAAAATAATTTGTGTGGTTTTATCGCATTGCGTTTTACTCGATGAGTGGACTGAAATGTGAGTGACTTACCAAAAACGCCGAACTTTGAAAAGGATTTTCTCAAAAAGGCCATTTTTAATTTTTTTTAAAATCCCTCTGATTGAAGTCAAGGACGTCGTCTACCATTTTGCAGAAAAAAACGTTGCATCATTTTGGTTGCTAACAAGTTATAGTGCGTCAAATGTGACCATGCCAGCCTAGCGTCCACGTCGTTCGTTATGTGCTGAAACTCGGATATAAATTGCTGAAAATACTTGTACGTGACATAATCACAAATCAGAAGCTCCACACCAACAAATGCGCAGCCAGGTGTCATGGTTGAACAAGCTTTGTTTTGTGATCAGCCGCTTGACAAACCCGCAGTAGCGGCTGCTTGATGCTGCGGGCATTCACATTACATGAGTGCCGCTTCGACTGCGGATGAGCTCAGCTTGTGCGCCAAACTACGCTCAGAGGACAAACGAGAGAAGGAGTGCATCACTCTGAAAGTTAAAGGCTGTTAAGTGCCAACAAATGTCATAGTCTGCAACGAAAACTCTGCCGGCAATTTCCCAGTGAGCGCCTGCAGTAGTGCGCTCATGTTTTGCTTTCTCTCTTCTGATGGCCTAAAGATAATTACGTTCATTCTATGAGCAACATATGACACAAAAGAAAGCCATTGACATCTGAAGAAAGCTGTCATACGTGCTTCCGATGGTCGAACAACTCAAATTGCAGTTGTTCATCTCGTGCTAGAACACTTGTGTCAGCCGGCTGTAAAAGAAGTGTGTCCAAGTCCTTTGCTTCATTAAAGAACAGCTTTTACAAGACTGTATTGTTGTGCGTCCGCAGATAGAATATTCAACGCAAGTCGAGCGTTTATCACGATATTTTGCGGCTTCGGGCATAACAGCAGGGGGAAAAAATACATGCGTGCTGTATTGAAGGCGCTCACTGGGAAATTGGCGGCAGAGTTTTCGTTGCATATTATGACATTTGTTGGCACTTAACGGCCTTTAAATTTCATAGTGGTGCATTCCTTCTCTCGTTTGTCCTCTGAGCGTAGTTTGGCGCGCAAGCGGAGCTCATCTGCAGTCGAAGCGGCACTCATGTAATGTGAGTGCCCGCAGCAGCGGCCGCTCGATGCTGCGGGTTTGTCAAGCGGCTGAACGCAAAACAAAGCTTGCTGAACCATGACACCTGGCTGCGCATTTGTTGGTGTGGAGCTTCTGACTTGTGATTATGTCACGTACAAGTATTTTTAGCAATTTATATCCGAGTCTCAGCACATAACGAACGACGCGGACGCTACGCTGGCATGGTCACATTTTACGCACTATAACTTGTTAGCAACCAAAATAATGCAACGTTTTTTTCTGCAGAATGGTAGACGACGTCCTTGACTTCAATCAGAGGGATTTAAAAAAAAATGAAAAATGGCCTTTTTGAGAAAATCGTTTTCAAAGTTCGCGAAATTGGCGGAAAAGCGTCTTTTGCGGCCAAAATTTGTATATTTTTTTTCAGGCGAACAAAATTTTTTTTCGCTAAACTAACTGCGAAACCATTGTTCTGGGTGTAATGCCTAGACCTACAGTAAATTTCATCAAAATCGGGAATGGTGACCGGGACCTCGTGTTCGATCTTATCTGGACACACCCTCTAGTTCACTACAGCCAGTACGTACGTTGCGGAAGTGGTGGAGGTCCGGAGGTCACTCACTTTACTACAGCAGATTTGGTGTGACGTCATTACAACTTTTGTTGCCCATCCTACAGATCTATGTCAGTGTTGGCGCGCTAGCGATTGGTTTCGATCAGGAGAATGGGCATTTAGGTACACTTTGGAAGTGAATTAAAATATATTCTAAATGTTTGCTATGTCTGACCCTTCATGTGGAGTGTCCTTGCATACAGAGGAAACCCACAACAGGCTTGTTATAGCCTCAAAATTTGATGGCACCACCCCTTTAAACCTTTTAAAGAAGCTTTGCCACACTTTTTTGAACGTATACTCCGAAAATACTCAGAAAACATTGGAAATCTGTTGTCAAGGCCTTTGCGAACATGTGAGCCAAATATTATTGCACTGCATGTAACCGAGAGTTTACAATTCATGTCAAAACAGCAAAAATCTCTTGTTCTCTCTTTCGCATTATCATCACCAGCTATGCTGCAAGCGAGCATAACGGCTATTAGCTGATTTCTTTTAACAGCATACTGGTGAATGATCTCGGATGGCATGTGCCATGTTGTGTAGGTGGCGTGACCAGCATGGGGTGCCAACTCATGTCAGCATCTCCACACTTCCAAATCAGAAGTAGCAGTCAATAGAGAAAACGCTTAAGGTCATGACAGATAGCAACACAACTCTTAGGCAGCACATTCTTTTGTATAGCTTCTGGTGTGCTCGTGCCGACGAAAAAGAGAGAGAGAGAGAGAAGACTTTATTTTGTGTCCTTGCTGGGGTCAAGGGAGCCGGGGACAGGGGGACTAGCCCTACCAAAGCCCCCTTTCCTCAGGCGGCCTCCAGACCTTGAGTCTTGGCAGCATTGCTCTTGCAATAACTCTGCCCGTGCCTGACAGATACGAAGAATATTTGTGGCAGGAGATTCATGAGGCAACAGAGTGCAGTGTTGAAGTATTATGTGATAATTTAGAAAGGTGTTCCAAGGCCCCTTTAAACCAAACCAATGGATTACATGTGTTAAGGCATGTTGATTAGCAGAATACCATTCACTTGGCTCCCATCTCAATGAAGTGTTACCTTTCAATGCAGCTCACTCCATGCTTGTGTGCCCACATGAATTGATGTAAGTGGCTGCCTTGTGTCTTTATTGAGGATTGCTTAGATGCACTTTGCATAACATTTAGCTGCCCTCATGTCTTCTACGGAGAATACTCGGACTTGAAGTGTGAGCTGGGTGTCACATTGCCTTGCGTGACCCTTATGGCCCAGTGGACATAGCCTCTGTGTTGGAAAGGTCATCAGCATTGTTCATTGCAGTATTTGCTGTCACTTGCACTTCAAGATCTTAGAGATGCGCAACATTCAACATCCTGCTTGCACTTGACGGCTCGTGGCAATTTCTAGCGTATGACACTGCCTTAAAATATGTGAAAGTTTTCAACTTGTCTGCCTGCTTAAATGCTTAATCTTGACCACTATGTCTTTCTAGTGACTGGTGTGGATGGGCTTGAATTATGTTTGCTTTAATTTCACGTTTACCGTGCAACACTTCTTAAAACTCATCGGAGAGTCAATACCAGTTGGGGTTTAACACCCCAAAACCATGATATGATTATGAGAGACGCTGTAGCAGTGTTGTACTGAACGCCGTACCAAGGAACGGTGTTCTTGGAACTAGTTCCTTTTGGGAGGAACGCCACCGTTCCATTAAGGATCGGAGGAACTGTAACAGTAGCTTGTCACTTTTTCGATGGAACGGTAGAGGAAACGGCGTTCCTTCTATAAACGTTCCACACACGTAGTTTGAGATTTTCATCATCGAAATTGCGGGCCACAATCTTGGCGATACAGAAAATGAGGGCTCCAGGCGCGCAGGAAATGTGCCATCAGGGTTGCGTCAGGCCAGAAAGCTCACGTGACGAACTTCGGAAAAAGGCGCGTCGTAGCAGAATTTGGTCAGGAAAAACGGCAAGTCGTCCCAAATACCCAACACTGTCCCTTAATCTTTGATTTAATGTGTAGTGCTTATCTGTTGTTTTTTTCCACGCTGTACCTAAGAAAACGGCAATTTCTGCCTTTTTTTTCACTGTACAGCGTAAAACTAGGCGGCAGCCACCGTGGAACTACCTCTTGCAGGCAGACGAAAGAGTTCTTTGCATTTCATTTGAGTTTAACAAAGAAACGGATAAGCACTACACACTAAACACAAAGAATAAGCGGCCCGTATTTGGGACAACTTGCGTTTTTTCTGACCAAATTCTGCTGCGATGCGCCTTTTTTTAAAGTTCATCACGTGAGCTTTCCGATCTGGCGTAACCCTGACGGCGCGTTTCCTGCGTGCCAGGAGCGCTCATTTTCGGTATCGCCTGGATTGGGTCCTTCAATTTTGGTGATTAATATCTTAAATTACGTGGGTTTTTGAGATTTTTAAAAAATGGGTATGCCATAAATTGTCACATCCCACAACTTTTCAATTTAAACAACTGCCCTCAAGTTAATAATTAAAAAGTTAATGAGTTTTTGTTAATTTCTCATTTCAGTGTAACTTTAGGCGTGGAAAAGTTTTTCCGCCTCGGCGTAGAGTTCGTTCGCGAAGACGACAGAGGCCTGGCAGTTATAGCCTTTTTATAAAAAAATCTATATTGTCTAAAAAAAGCACCTTGTATGTTAATAAAAAGAATCAAATGTAACGATACGTTCCAACGTTTGAAATGTAATTGAAACGCGTTCCTTTCGCAAAAGAGGAACTTGTAACGAGAACTCGTTCCAAAAATGTGAAGGAACGAGGAACGAGCTTTCGTTCTCGATTTAGAGGAACATGTACAACACTGTGCCGTAGTGGAGGGCTCCAGAAATTTAGGCCACCTGGGGTTCTTTAACGTGCACCTAAATCTAAGTACACAGGCCTCAAGCATTTTTGCCTCCATCGAAAATGCAGCCGCCGCAGCCACCATGGCGGGTGAGAATCAGTACCGAGCTGGAGGTCTAGCTCCCTGTGGTTTAATCCACTGTGTCACCGTCCTTCAAGTTCGACTTCTTATGTTGATCATCAAGCTGCCATCTCACTGTTACGTGGCTTTCTTCCAAGGTTTCGTTTTGCCCAGTTTGTTTTCTTGGCCAGCTGACAAAGTTCATGAAGTTTTTATAATATGTATTGCCATAAAAGATGTAAGGTTAAGAAATGCACTCGGGCATGACTTCAGTGTGAGTTAGCACTAGAGGCTGTACTAACGCATCAATGTGAGATTCACCATCACAGATCTGTTGGCAACTCTCTTCATCGTCAAGGCTTCTTCGACGACTCATATTATCTGCACCATGGCACTAAGTTGTCATAAACTGGACCATTTGTTGTCGTACAGCATGATTTGTTCAGCGTTAACCTCCTTGGCATTGTGTCCCTTCAGATGCATGCAGAGAGCTGATCACTGCATGTGCTTCAACCAACACATTCCCTATGAACACCACAATTTTTGTTTGGATGGCCTTAGGATGTTCTGCGGTGCTATGTGGAAAACAGCTGTTGAAAGAGACTCATTTCAATTTCTATTGTATATACACCTTTTCCAGAGTTACGGTATTTATCATTTATTAAACTTTATTAATGTCCTTTGCATGTTCATGCAGTAATATAAAGTCTGTTCAGTCAGTACCACCTGTCACAATAACTAGCTCTGTTATGCTTCAACAGTGACCAGATATAAGAACATATTGAAACATGAAAATGAGATGTACTGCAATCAATACCTCACACTTCCACCACAGGAAGGAAGAAGAGGAGATGTATTTAGATAGGTCTTCTTAAAGGGACACTAAAGCCAAATAACAATTTATGTCAAAGTGAAAGCTCAATGTATGACAACGTCTAAAACGGCAATATTATCAACAGCAGTGCCCTACTTACCGAGAAATTAAGCTAAACGTATCACACGATGAGCGCCACGAGCGAGACATTTTTGAAATTATCCCGATGACGTGAGAGAGTCCGATTACAATTAATCATTCGTAATCAAACTAGCTGTAATAAAAAAAGAACCTTCTGTGCATCAACAGACGTAATAAAATGCTGCTTGTTCGTTTCTGTTTGATTCATGGAAAAAAGAACCTCTTTGGCGTTGCCATGGGGAACGGCGCATGGTTCAAAGGTTTCGTTTTCACCGAACTGCGCTTCGCCCGGCGCCCTGCTTCGCTCACGCGGTCGCGTCTCAGTGGTAGCTTGGGTATCGCGTACTGCCGCGTGTGTTTTGCGCGCTCGTAAAAGTCGCTCTGACAGAAAGTTGGACAAAATGCTGCATGCATGTGATGTTGCCAGAGGCCGGAATGGTGCACGCCGCCAGTGCACGTCGCTGTGCAGTAAAAGCGGGCAACGTTGGGCACGGCAACAGTGATGTGAGAAAGGCCGCTTTCAGGCGGGTGACTTGAAGTGCGCTAACGCGATGCGGACCACTAAAACGTGATTTTATTGCAAAATAAGCACTTCCTTGGCACAAAAGTAGCCCTACGAGGTTTCTGGACTGCTATTTCAACAATCAACGTCGACTTAATATTTGCCTTTAGTGTCCCTTTAATCACAAGATGCTTAGAAGAAGGGTCGGTAACGTTGTGTTCTTTGCAAGATTTGACTTCTGGCCTTGTTGCATAACCTTCTAGGCCACCTCCAAATTCCTCTCCTCTTGTACAACACGGACTGCGACAATGTACCGTTTCAATACTTTCAATTTAAGCATTAATTGTAACGAGTACTCAATTTAAAGTTTATTTTTCTACCAGTTGTAGTGCAACTAAAGGTGATGGAAAGCAGTTGCTTGTGGAATTCCATCATCACTATTAGAGTATACTAGAACAGGGGAGTTCTCGGAACGGCCGCAGCACCAGTGTGCAGAAGGTGAAGCCCAAACAGGGTCAATCCGCTTGTGGCGCTGCGATCGGTAGTCTGCAATGTGTCATCGTTTAAGAGTTGCACGCGGCTCCACCAAAATGGTGCAGGGGTAGAATGTCCGGATTCAAATCGCAGCTGTAGATGTTGGGTTTTTATTAGGGGTGTGCTAATATTTGAAATTTTGAATATTTTTCGAATAGTGTTTGCTATTCGATTCGACTCGCACTGGAATTTTACTATTTGAACCAATTCGAACTTCCCAAAGACTAATACCGTCAACGTTCGATTAAAAGTGACCCCTTCAGATTTTTAATATGCTTCACCTCATTGCACTCTCGTATTGTGGCAAAGCTGCCTTTCAAGATCCGTTACGCTCGAACTTAGCCAAGACACAGTCAACGTCCGATTGAAAGTGGTCCCTAGATTTTCAATATGCTTCACGTCATCACACCCCCGTATTGCGGCAAAGCTGCCTTTCAAGCTCCGTTACGGTCGAACTTAGTGAAGACAGTCAACGTCCGATTGAAAGCGGTCCCTATATTTTCAATATGCTTTACCTCATCACACCCCCGTATTGCGGCAAAGCTGCCTTTCAAGCTCCGTTACTATCGAACTTAGCCAAGAGACAAGTCAACATCCAATTGAAAGTGGTCCCTAGATTTTCAATATGCTTCACCTCATCACACACCCCGTATTGCGGCAAAGCTGCCTTTCAAACTCCGCCACGGTCGCAAATGTATTAACTAAAAAAAAAATGCTGGTTCCAACATGGAGATGAAAGATGTAGCAGAGTTGGGGGCTCTATTAATGCTGTTTTGGACCTGAAATTTAGGCATGAAGTCCGAAAAATCGGACGCCGAAGCTTTTTAGCATCCAAAATTTCAGATGTTCTTATATATTGACGTCTGCAAGGCAGATTTAGAACTCCGGACTTGAAGGGAGCACACCCTTGTCCACCACATTAGTTGGGCTTCCACAGAAGTTGAAAGAGGAGGAGAGGCTGAGGAAATGGCATCTTTGCCTATCACGTGTTAAGTGTTGTCGGCAACACTTTGGTTGCACCAAATCATGTACATAAATACAATTCGGCCTCTACATTGCCTCATTCTTGATAAGACAACTATGAAACACCACTCCACCAGTGCTTCATCAACCTAGCAAAAAGAAACACTTTCATGTTGCTATCTCATAAGAATATACTTAGGAATCCTCTCCAACTTTTTTTTCTGCAATTTCGCTTCGAAGTATTCGAAAAATATTCGATTCGCACTCACACTTAAATATTCGAATTCGCTTCGCACCTGAAATTTTGCTATTTGCACAGCTCTAGTGTTTATTCATAGTGTCGCCTTTTATAGCTGTATTTGTTGTTTTTTTGTTAAAGCTAGCTTCTGTTGCTACGTATTGCTACTAAAAGTGACTTAAAACGTGAAATCTCGTTTAGAGTCTCGTATTCGCAAAAATCTCGGAGGCCATACTTTGCGGTTTTGTTGAATTGCGGGCAGTGGCGCTGCAAATAACTGCGCTCACTGTCATATTTCTTCTATTTTACTTCACATTTTGCGTTACTTTTTGAACGAACACGTAGCAACTGAAGCTAGTTTTAAGAAACAAAGGAAAACCAATACAGTTAGAAAAGGTTACGCTAAGAATGAAAACCCACCATCTACAGGTGCGATTCGAACCCGGGCCTTTTGAGTGGGAAGTGGGCATTCCACCTCTTTGGCGGATCTGCGCGCAACTCTTAAACGACTACACATTGCAGACTACCGATTGCAGCACCACAAGCTGATTGACCCTGTTTGGGCTTCACTTTTCGAAGCTCGTTTCGAGCACTCCCCTGTTGTACACAATCACTATGCAGCATTGAAAGGTGCTGTTCTCTTGCAATAACTGCACCTAAAAGAGAATGGCTGGCTCTGGCAGTCGGAGAAAATAATTGGCATGGCTAAAGATAAGCAGCAACGCAAGGCCAAGACCAATAAGGCGACCTAGACGTCATAGAAAACACAGACTATTCGTTTTATTTTTTTCTCTCCAGATCAGGAAAGCATGGGCCTTGAAAATGCAGATGTGTTCAGTTACCCTATCTTAAAAGTACCCTGCTCTGTACAATTAACCTATGTCGAGCACTGACTGATGTGTAGTTGCCAGACATTAGCACTAACCTGCAATCATGGATGATTAGGCATCCCTGTGGACATATTACGTACAAGCTGTCCAGGCCCTTGGGTGTGAAATTTCTTTTGTTTGACAACACATGTTTGCTGTGTAGTCTTTTCAAAAATTTTTATGGATTTTACTTTTAGATAAACAATACAGCACGGTCCAGAAATGTATATACGTATTGTGTGAACAGCTACGTTGGATTGCATGCCCCCCCCCCCCCCCCCCCCAAAGGAGCCGTTCAAATAACTTGCCAAGCAAAAACCTTTATTTAAGTAACAGTATACATATGGAATGTGTCGGCAAGCTCACCAACAAAATTGGGTTCTCTCTGTGGGTACACTCAAAAGGTACATCTAAATCCATAAATGCCAAGTGTGCACCCTCGTAGAAAAGCTTTGTTCAATACGTATATAAACACAGGCAAAAGTGAAACTACAGGGATTCATCCGCAGAGGACTCTTCCTCAGACGATTCAACGGTTCTCGTCGAGTCAGAGCCAAAAGAAGTCATCTCGGTGGGGGTCGGCAACAGGCGCTCCACCACAGGAAGTGCGGTCTGTAAACAGGCAAAGGAAAGATAAGAACTTTGCTTATAGCCACATTTGTGCAAGCAGACACCTTATGTTTGTAAAGTGTTGCAAAAAGATTCAATGTAATGCTTTTTTTATTTGCAGGTAATAAGTATCTGGGCAATTTTTCAGAACCAAATTTCAAAGCATTAAAAATCCCCCCAAAAAATGCAGCGTGCCTTCACACATTGATTTTGAACCCAGATATGCAATATCCGGGTCACCATGCATTCACAAAGCAGATCCCATGGATTTCAGAGCAATATGTTCTTCCCACTCTACACTCACCGACTACATGCAAACACTTGGGGCTCACAGGTTCTACATATAGTAGCTAGGAAGGTTTCGAGATGGACAGAAGGGAAGTTGACATCAGCAGTTTAGCACCATAACCACTAGACCACCATGGCAGGTAATCAGCACAACGTATATAAAAGTGAGCAGCACTGATGCGTGTGCTTGCACCAGGTGCTATACAGCATGTTTGGACGATTAACAGGGACAAGTTTCAATCGGGAAGCCTCACCAGCCACTCCAGTGCCTGGTGTGTGAACAGGCGGATCGAGTACTCGAGCCGGATGGACTGCAGGTGAAGGTTGTTGAGAGTTACTGCAGTCAGCTCGCTGATGTTGGAAACGCCCGTCAAGGTCTGCAGCATGTCTGATGTCGAGTTGAGAAGCCGACTGTAGGACTCCTGCAACTGGGAGGACATGCCTCGAACAAGGACTGCGGGCTGCTCCAGGGCACGAGTGGCCGTACCAAGTGCACTTCGAGCGACAGCGAGCACCATGGCCTGTACATTCTGCACCCAGAAAAGCACAGTTAAGATAATGTTACGGGGAGAAGTATATATTTACACTGTAACTAACACTGTTCTTAAGCACACATATGCACACATTTACGTGGTGGCACAGAACCATATCTTATTGTGCTTCAAACTATGTTCCACTCCACACAACCCATAAAGAACTATGTAAACAAAAGCTGGGTAAAGCCAGATTAAAAACTCGTCGTCAGATGATAACAGATGTCCTTTGAAGATGACACGTTGGTTGGAGCCGTTCATGCAAGAAAATTGCATTAAAGGAACAACTTCAGCAAATATTGTGAAGACAGAGCAATGGATCTGGTCTCCAGGCTGTTCAAAGCATTGCCTTTACATCGATCAGTTGTGAGAAAGTGACAAAGTAGCAAACATATGGACACCACTATCGGTATTGCAATTTGCTAATTAGTAATTATCACATTTGTAATTGACATCCTGCATGCAGCCCATGACTCCCAGTGAAAAAGAGCTCATTGTATTGAACTTCAATATGAATGACCAAGTGCTCTGGACAGATTTGGATAGCACTGAGTGTTGTCCGCTTGGCTCATGTGTCGCCCTTCATTACATTGTTGAACACGCACTGCTCGAAGAAAACACGCTAAACCAGCAGTTTCCATTTTATGCCACACCCACCTTCTCCTGAGCTTCATCAGTGGGCTCGCTCAGCAGTCCCTGGAGCCAGGAAGACTGGAGGCTCATGCGTGCCAGGGTCTCCTGGAATGACTGGTTGGTGCTAGCAGCCAGATTCTGCTTCATAGTCTGGATTAGCTGCAGAGCCACCTGGAAGCGGGTGATGGAGTCACCCGCATAGCGCTGCAGCACACTCAGCTGCAGGGCAGCATGTCGCGAGGCGCATGTCGATGCCTTGCGGGAGATGCTGTCCAGTCGAGTAAGCAGAGCCACCTCTTCCGGAGGCACAGTCTCGTTGCCTTCTTTCTTCATGTCGATTCCAAGGGATGCAATGTGCTGAAAAGAATGGGCACTTCTTATCGCACTCGACTTTTGTCGCTATGGACCAAGACCTGCCCGTGAACTTGGCACACAGAAATGAATTGTATGGCTCTTTCAGATGTAAAGGGCATATAGCTGTGGAATCCAACAGTGGTGCAAGGGATATCCATATGTATCTGGGTTGGTTGATACACACCAGAAACAATGTTCAAAATGGCATGCAGTGGATTGAAAGGTGCTAACAACAAAGATCATTTAGCGAGTGCAAGCTATCTCCAGAACTCTAAGGAAAAACTGCAACGTCAACCAATGAAAAACTTGCCAAGCATGTTCAAGTGGTCAAATTGAACTCGATAGAGCACTGGTTGATGGCCTGGTTCTTGCTTTGCTTCCATCTTATTTTCTGTCCACAAAGGAATGCGTAAAGTGGCAAATGTGTTTGCGTATGAAACTGAGATAGTAATGTGCAGTGTTTAGCCTACTTTAGATAACAGAAAGTGCCGGCTAAAGATTGCCCCAAGTGCATCTAGAGCACAGAATAATACATACGAGCAGCACTGTGCATGAAGCTTAAAAGTTCTTGTAGCCATTTTGCTCAGATCTTTTCTATTAGATTTCCATGTTTGTCAACTATGATTACCAACAACCTTTTCAAACACCAAAGTTAATCTGCCAAGAGTAACACCATAGCATACTTTGCTTAAACCATAAACTGAGCGTATTCTGGTGGTGAAATTTAATTCTGGAAGCAATAAGTAGTGGCACCCAAACTATAGGTACAGACACGCTCAATGAGAGTTGCAACATGGTTGCCATTGTTGAAGGGGCCCCAAGCCTTAATGGTGACAACAGCAAATGTTAAATTGATGTAGAGAATACCAGTAACTGAAACATTGTATACTTCTCTAATTTTTGCTATGTCGGCGCCGCTTTGCAGTGTTGGCACCACTGTGAGCACGGACATGTTGCAACTCATATTGGGTGCAAATGTACATGTTGCCAAGTACATGGCATGCTGGCTTGCCCATTACCAAGAAAAAGAATTACTGTAAAACAATCACCGACTGCCTACCTGAGAGACATTTACGACTGGACTATATCTGGCAAGGAGCAAGGCAACAGGCTTAACCTAGGCACCCTCATAAAAACAGTGCTTTTAATTTCTACATATATTAAGTTTCATAACAATTTTCTCCCCTACAATTAAACCGGATGAGACACTCCAGCATAACAACCAACCAACGTTGTCTTTTTCGCTTCATTACACAGCAAGGAAAGCACCACCAGAGGATTTTCTACAGAAATGTAAATAGCCAGCATACCTGGTCCAATGTAGCTTCAGTAGCAGCAAGAGCTTGCTTGGCATAGCCCAAGATTTGACTCTGGCACTGCGAGATAGTCTCCACAGGATGCGCCACCATGTGCACTGTTCCGGCAGACACACTCTTGATGTCATTGATCTGCAGTCGCAGAGGTATTCAACTCATCAGTACGGCAGGTACAAAGGCCAACGGTCAAGTGGTGATAACTGCGGCATTTCATCATTCTGCTGCAGCCCCGCACTGTCGGATTAGAAACAGGATGTGCCGAGCCGATAAAAGTGGCACTTCCTCAACAACGGCACGATATCCTGTCTTCAATTTAACTTCATCGTACACAAGCTGTGCACTGCATGCTACAAATAACTACAAGATATCTCAATCCTCAAATGCAGTTTCAATCTCGCTTTACCACCATACCTTGCTGAAAAATGTGCTTTCGAAGATCCGACCCCCCCCCCCCCCAACCCCCACCCCACTGCCCATAGCCTGAGGCCATATAATATGCAACAGGGTGGCTTCTGAAATCTGATTGCGACTTCAGCGGCTTCACGTGCACCCATTAAAAAGAAACAGCTCATATATAGCCTACTTACTTCGAAACTGCAAATATTGCTGAAGCTCGAGTCACAGTGGAGAACTTGCATCACTTTAAAACAAAATTGCGTGACATTATGAGATGCCAATCTTAAAAGTGAACGGGAAACTTCAGAAATCTCATGTGAACTTTAGCACAACGGCCGTTTTACTAAGAACATCTTGTTCGCTTATTCTAGCTACTTTCCAGGCGATCGTAGATAGATACTTTGCAACGCAAGCAGCTTAAATCTAAGGGAAAATCGCGTTATCAATATCCGGTAATGTGGCCGTTAAGTATAAACGAAAGTTACTTCGTTCCGTAAAGCAAACGCTACGTTTGAGGTGTCCGTGGACGATAGCCAAAGCTCTAAAGGATCGGCCGATTACACACCCCGACTGCGTGACGCAGATCGAAACACGATAGGCGCGAATACCGGTACAGGCGCAAGGTGACCCACCCCCTTGACGACAGTTACCTTAGACATGCCGTAATCCTTGACGTCGTCGTACTTCTTGAGCCCGTACTGGACGGCGTCGGTTACTATCTGATCGTGCGCCTTCTTCTTGACGTCGGGGTAGACTTCTTCGAGCTTGTCGAGCCCCTTGCAGGCCAAGCCGTCGACGATACTGATCGGCGTCGCGAACTTGTCGACCACGGGCTTGCTAGTGGCGAGTGCCATCGCCGCCGATTTCTCGGCAGTGCCAATAGCGTACGCTAGCAGGCCCGGGTTCGCTTTGGCCCGAGCGTACGACTGCGCTGCCGTTTCCCACAGGCTCGTGACGGCGGGCAGTTCGCTGAGTCGATTTACAAAGTTGGACTGCACGCCTTGACGGGGCGGTGCCTCGGTAATGGCCTCCGGCATATTTGTTTTCCTGGTGCGCGAACGACGAGGAAAACTGCAACACAAACAATGCGAGAAGTCAGCCGAAACAAATCAGATCGCGCCGCTTGTCAAAACAAGCCATGCGCCGACAGGTGTGATGACGAACAGTGAGTTCAGAATCAGAACAGTGAGCAAGACATGCGAAAAGATATACAAAGAACAAGTTTCTTACAACAGAGACGATCAGCGACGTAACGTGCGACGAGCTGATGCAATCTGCGGAAAATTTGAGCTGTGCGGACGCTTATATATGATGTGTCAACGGAACTGTCGTAGGAGAATGAGCATATGTTACGCGCAAACTTCCGGAATAGAAACCGAAACCAACTTCTTGCGCTCGCTTGCACGATACTTGCACTGTCGTCTAATAACCGAGTGCGGCTTATCTGCGAGACATAAAGAAGATTGGCCTCATTTTCTATTTTGGCGCTTAAAAACATCCATTTTTAGGCATTTTATTTTTAGAACTCGTGATAAACTGCCCCTAGTTAGTTTTTGTAAGATTTCAAGGATTCGTCTGCACTGCCTTCGCGTACCAGACACCAGACACATCTCGACAGAAAACTTCAGGTGTCGTCAAAGTTTGCTGTGCATTCTCACAAAGGAATATTCGAAGTTCCTATTATTTACATAGCTTGTATCGAGTAGTAATCGAACGAAGGGCAAATATAGAAGCTATAAACATGCAAGACAGCGTTACCTCTTCCACGCACGTGAGGTAATTAACTTCATATTCCAGTGGTGACACCCGCAGCTACAAGCTGGGGCGCTATCCTGACAGTGCTTCTTCTTTTTTTTTTTTTCAAAGGGCTTCGAACGTTATTCGGAGAGAACAGTACGACCTTTTTGCGGAGTCAGAAGCAATTGAGAATGCTGACCCCGATGAAGTGCAGTCGGTTGCTGTGTCAAGCAGCGCCAGGTAACGCACTGATCAAGTCGTATGCCTTGTTATTACATCACGAACGCATATGCCGTCTAAAACATATCAAACTTGTTAATTCATAAATGTAGTCTATAAACAAACGTAACTGCCAAGCAGCTCGGCAAATATGTTTGCCAATTGCCAAGCAGCTGTTTGGCAATTCAGCCTCGGGTTCCTTGGGTATGCATTATATGATTTCCCGAAATATAGAGTGCGTACCTAAGAATAAATTTACGTTAGACACATGCATTGGCAACAGCCAAAACTAAGGCGATCGCGTACGCGAACATTTGCGTACTCGTTTCTAAAACTCAAATGTCTGGAGCACGGCCGCTACATAAAAAAACAGGTTTGTTTTATGTAGCGGCCGTGGTCTGGAGTTGCCGGCGATCGCAGGAGACACCTGGCATAATTATTTAATATTGGAACGTTACTTATAGTATATGAACATAAATATAATAAAAATTAACGGCTGTTATTGCATTCGCTCCCTTTGAAACGCTGTCGAATTCATGCTTCTGGGAATTATAGAGCAGCGATCGCAGAGTTCTTTTTTTTTTTTTTTGTCTCAGCTGATGCGTTGTTTCTTTTTCAGATCACGCAATCAGATCTCGAATGAAATCGACGAATCACTTCGCAACGTCATGCAGATGGTAGCGAAATATTCATCGCCATCCAGTCCACCTCTTTGAGTGATGCGTTGCCGTGCTAATTCATGTTTATGCACCCCAGGTGGACGATGACATCCGGCAGTGCGTGAATCGAGGTCAGCCACTGATGAGCATCTTTAGTTCGCCTCCCGGACGCGCTAGGAGGCACAGGTTCGTTGAAAACCGTCCTTGAAAAGCGCTGATATGCATCATGCATATGACTATGTACGTGTAAAACACGTGTAAAACCACAGATGCATGTTCAGAATGTCGGAACGAAATGTTTTTCGTTTCGGTTTTAGTTTCGTTCCACCGCAAAAAGTTCCGTTCCGTTTCTGTTCCGGAACGAAAAGCAAGAATGTTCCGTAATGGTTCGTAACGGTTTTTATATGTGTGGAAAATTTTGAAGTTAAAGTAACGATGAAAGCGTAGTATTTGTGGTAAACTTGCTCACCTCTTAAGAACATGGGACGTACCGCAGTAAAACACGCTCTTCACAGAGCGCGAGTAACCATATACCACGAATTCCTACCAACAAGCACAAAATAGTACCCCTCTATTATAGTATCTAATCTTCTCAAAAGTCTCTCTTCTCTTTTCGTTTTTCGCAAAATTTCCACACATCTTTACTTTGGAATAACAATGTATGTAGCCTGAAATATGCATCATTGCTCACGTTGCATGATCCCAGGTGTTCCAAATCGCCAAGTTTTCCCGTGAACCGAAAAACGATTAAAATATTTCGGTTTCCCTCCGGAACGAAATAATAGATAATATTTCGGTCAGAAATGTCGTTTTTTTTTCGTTTTTTGTTTTCGTTCCGTTCCGACACACTGAATTGTTGGTAGCACATGCTGTACAGGCCCGTAGCCATGGGGGGGGGGGGTGCCGTAGCCCTCCCCCCCCCCCCCCCCCAGATCCTGCCTACGGGCCTGACTCCCAAGGTCTGTGGTAGTGTGTGCGATCACCTAACAGGACGACGAAGCACCGTTTTTACTCCCTTTGCGGTTCACGCCTTAGCTTGCATTGACGTCACCGTGGCTGATATATGGTACCAGCTGGTTGAGAAGCTGCGTGAACTTTTGCTCGAACTAGCGGAGCAAGAAACGGTGGCAGCTCGCCATCAGATTAGCGCCGGTGCCCCCAAGCATCTTTCATAACCAAACCAGGCCCGTAGCCAGGATTTTTTTTCGGGGGGGGGGGGGGGGGGGCACTTGCTGAAAACCTTGACTATTTGAGAAAAACATCTATTTTCATCGTTTTTTTTTTGGCAAGAACACGTACTTCACCAAAATTTCGGGGACGGGGGGGCGGGCCCCTGGATATCCCCCCCCCCTCCGCCGGGCCTGACCCAAACCCTCACGTTCCTTTGTGTTCCCCTTGACGCGGTTGGCGAACAAAAGAATGCGGGGACCGAACGACTGCGTGTCCTCCTCTGCACTGGCACTCTCTAATGAGATTAAGTCACGGTGGCCGCCATGTTGGGGTACCAGCGCAGAGAGCCTGTCTGTGACGTCACGTGAAAGCTATGTATATGCACTAACCCCACAATAACAAGAGTCATTTGACTTGCTTTTCCTATCAAGAATGATATGTCACGCTGACAGCGCTTACGCTTTTCGTGACCTGAAGTGTTCCGGGCGCCAGCCAAAAAGATACCCCTAAGGGTGCAATTTGTTTACATGTACTACAAAACAGTTTCTACCTTTTGAGGAGTGTTCTTTTTTCTTCTTTTTTTTTTTTTGTCCCTCAGTTTGATCGTCATGCTAAACTGCAGAGCGCAAATTCGGTACGGGTCATAGAGAGCCCACACAGCACAGGACGAGCGCTAAATAGCGCTTGTCGTATGCTGTGTGTGCTCTTCTCCCGTACCGAATTTGTGCTCTGCAGTTTAGCAATTATGAACCAACAAGCAGATCTCGAGCAACAAATTCTCTTAAGATAAATTTGATCGTCATCTGGCCTGCTTGCGGTTAGCATAATGGTGTCTTCCCACGGGAGCGAATCGTGACGTGTGGCAGTTGCCTGCGGTTTGTGCTATAGGGAGCTTTCACAAGCGGCGAAAGCGCTGTGCATTGTGGGTAGTCCGCCATTTTGAAGTCATAGACAACCGAGCCAGGAAGCGCGCGCGTGCGGCAGCTCCGAGTAAACAAACAGACGTGCCGGAGCGATCGCGCATGTTCTTATTGTGAGGAGCACCGACCATTAACTACGAAGTCAGCGAAGACCAGAATGTACGCATCCACGCTCTCCCTTAAACACCGCGAGTAATACAACGAGAAAATCCAACTATCCGGAGTGGACCCGTTCACGCTGCAGGCAGGCGACTGCATAGTGGATGTGAATTTGTGACCGCTCCTCGATGCCTCCGACATTCGCGATTTTGTGGTCTTGAGGATGTGTTTTGTAACGCGACAGTAGCTGGAAGGAAGGAAGGCCGTTGGCGGCCACAACTTCGTGACAAGCGGTCGGGAAGCGAGCCGCGAATGAAGCAAGTTGCTGCCGATAGCGGGATCGTCATGACACAGGTAAGCTTCTAAGGGCGTTTTAGATGTTTATCTTTTCCATTATTTGTTAGGTGACCCATTCGCAGGCCCGCATCAAGCCTCCCGTCGAAGTGTGCTTCCTGGGGAAGGGTGACGGAGAAATCCTTGCTGCGCATTGCTCGTGCATGGCCGGAAACGGCGAGGCGTGCTCGCACATTGCAGCGTGCTGTACACCTTGGCATATTTTGCCAAAAGTTCATGAAAACTTAAACTTATTGCACTTTTCTCGAAGAGCTGATGCTAATCGGCACCTTTGCTACTTCTCACCAACGACACACGAGTGCTCGCTACTGCAGGTCGATACTCAGCTGCAATCAGTACGCCGAGAAACTGGTCGCGGTCAAGGCTGCGGTGCACAAGTTGGCTTGTTGCAGTGTCGATGCGCCACTTCTTCATCGCCGATGACGACAAGCCCATTTCGGCAACGGGCCGCACCTCAAGTTTTTTCATGGCAGTAGGGAACCAGCTCTTGGAGCCGTCTGTGCACGAGCGCTCTTCACGCGCTCGCAGGCCGTACTCCACGTAAAAGAGGAGCGCTGCGATGTGGGAACACGCCTCGCCGTTTCAGGCCGTGCGCGGCAAGGATTTCTCCGTCACCCTTCCCCAGGAACCACTCTTCGACTTGAGGCTTGTCACCTTACAAAAGAATGCAAAAGATAAATATCTAAAACGTCCTTACAAGCTTACCTGTGTCATGATGATCCCGCTATCGGCAGCAACTTGCTTCATTCGCGGCTCGCTTACCCAGCCGCTTGTCACGAAGTTGTGGCCGCTAATGAGCTGCCGCCGCGTAACAAAACACGTCCGCAAACCACAAATTCACGAATGTACGAGGCATCGACGAGTGGTCACAAGTTCACAGTCGGCTGCCTGCAGCGTGAACGGGTCCACTCCCGATAGTTGGATTTTCTCGTTGTATTACTGGCGGTGTTTAAGGGAGAGCGTGGATGCGTACATTCTGGTCTTCGCTGACTTCGTAGTTAATGGTCGCTGCTCCTCACGAGAACAACATGCGCGATCGCGCCGGCACGTCTGTTTGTTTACTCGGAGCTGCCGCACGCGCGCGCTTCCCGGCTTGGTTGACTATGACTTCAAAATGGCGGACTACCCACAATGCGCAGCGCCTCCGCCGCTTGTGAAAGCTCCCTATATAGCTAGTTGCTTCAATGACAACATCAGCTAGGTTTCGTGGGCCGGAAATGTCAGAGCAACGCGCCCAGGCCACGAGGATAACATGTAATGCTTTCGGCGCCTGCACAATTGTCTCGGAGGCCATGCTAGCTGCTGCAGAGTAACCTGTCTGGTGCAGGCTTCCCTTCGAGCGCGCGACGGCGTCATCCAACGTGTGCCGGCCGCAGCAGCTGCTCCGGCGTCAGCAGCTTCCCCGCGGCTGCTCTTCGCGCTGCCCGCCGTCGCCGGGCAGCTTGCGCTGGCTGGACACGCCGCACGCAGTGAGCGTCACCCGGGGCATGAGCGGCACCCAGCAGCTGATGCTGTTCGACCACGACGCCCGCGTGCGCCAGGCCTACCGAAGGGCGCGATGGATGAACCAGGCGCAGCGATTCCGCATTTCGCTGGTACCGCAAATGCTTGGTTTATTCGTTTAAGAACAATGATTTGCGTGTTTTTCGTACTGGAAATATGAGCATCCTCTACTTAATTGATGGATATATATGTACCGAACGCATACCTGTATACTGTTGAAGGAAGAAGGAAATAACTTTATTCTGTGTCTTGCGAGTTGGTGGGGCGGGCCGATGGCCCCGCCTAGGAGACGTACCGCCAGGAGTCCTTGAACCCTGGCGGCTTCCTCGGCCCGCTGAACGGCCCAGAGTTGATCCTCGAGGGCGGGGCTGAGCAGTGCGTCTTCCCAGCGTGCGCGAAGGCTTGAGCCGGCCGCGTTCTCGTTATCGTGACTAATCCACCGGCATTGCCATAATATATGCTCCAGAGTGGCTGTGGATTCACATTGTTTGCATTTGTCCGTTTCATACATATCCAGATATATGATGTTCGCGAGCGCAGGATTCGTATGACGTTCTAGTTTGTAACCGCCGCCCAGGGGCGTAGCCAGAAATTTTTTTCGGGGGGGAGGGGGGCTTCAACCATACTTTATGTATGTTCGTGCGTGCGTTTGTATGTGTTCGTGTATATATACGCAAGCAAAACTGAAAAATTTCGGGGGGGGGGGGGGTTGAACCCCCCCAACACCCCCCCTGCAGCTTCGCCCCTGCCGCCGCCATTCGACAGACCTCTTTTTTTTGCAATTTTGGGTGAGGTGGGCGGAAATATGCCCCTCTGTAACCTATCATGTTTTGTGATATCGTTGTACCTGGTCATTCTGTCTTCTCATTCCCACGCGTCTACCGCGCCGTCACGTCCGGAGGGTGCTGGGGCGGCACCTAATTTAGATCGCAGCTCGGTCCATAAGCCCTCGAGCCGCGTCGTGTACCGCCCTGTTGTTGCTGTCACCCGCGAGGGCGTGAGCAGGTGTCCATGTAATGTGTATATTTGTTAGGCACGCTTAAAAAAAAATCCTTTTTATTTGTAATCTTCCTTGGTTTCAGTAGTACTAGTAGCAAGCAAAACCAGTTGTAACTTTCCCCTTTATCCCTACACGTGGTTCACGAGGCCAAATGAACTCATTTACTTATTCTCTCTTTTTTCCTCCTTCGCTTACACGAAAAAGAAGCACGTACTGCATTGCATGAAGATATAGGCGGTAAGATTCCATCCGGGACACTATACGAATACCCCCCCCCCTCCCCTCCCATCTCGGCCACCAAGAGACGAAAACCAAGGTTACTCCCCGTAAAACGCAGCCGTGAATTAATAGCTTTTTTCTTTAGGAAAAACATTTAATTCACTGAGCAGCCATTCATTGGATGGCTGCTATACGTGGAAATATTTATTTCCACGGGAGCCAAATTCCTCCGCGTAATTTTATCATTTGCTTTACATTATATATATATATATATATATATATATATATATATATATATATATATATATATATATATATATATATATATATAATGTAAAGCACACACACACAAGACGTGCATCTTATTCCTTGAAATATTGCTTGCATCTCAATTAACTCTTCTTTTAATTCACCTGAGAGATTATTATGACTATGCACTGCGCGACCTGTAAGTTTGCCTGTTGACTCGCGTGGTTCTGCAAGCCTTCACCAATTGTTTCTTTTTTTTTTTTTTTTCAGGACATGAGCGATCCCAAGGTGCAACAGACTCTGCAACTGGCAGCGCAGCCTTTTAACTTCCAGGTGGGCGGCAGAGCACCCCCGGTTCACATCGCCGGCATTGACCCCGACATCGACGAGGAAGACGAGCTGCAAGCATTTCCTCATAAGCTGTTATAAGCGACGAGCGGTCGCTTAAGCGCTGCTAGACGCACGAGCCGAAGATTGGCTCAGCGTTTCCAACGACATGTCATAGTTATGCAGTTTGCTGTTCTCTTGTTTTTCCTCCCACCTGTACACAATCGTTTTTTTTTTTGTTGTTGTTGTTCTCGAAGTCAATAAAATGTATGGAAAATAAAACCAAGCGCACCCAGATTCTGTGTAGTCTTTCTTTATTTGTATTCAAATACAAGTGAGTGTAGCAGTGGGGTAGCCAGAAATCTTTTTCGGGGAAGGGAGGGGGGTTGAAACCCCCAACCCCCTGACTACGCCAGTGGAATGTAGAAAACTGGGATCACTGCGGACGCGTTACACTCGAGTTGTCTATCAGAGTCCTTTTGTTCCTTTTATAGAACATATTTCTATATGTATATGCCCTCACTGTTACATATCACATGCAACTTCCATATATCTGCGTGTAGAACTACAAATACACGTTGGTAGTATTGTTTTATGAAACGGTTGTGGAATACACCAATTCTGCCAATTCAAACTACCCGGCAATCCGGAACCGAAACTAAGGACTTCTATGCGTCTCGGTAGTGCTAGTGCTATCACCATCGCCTAGCAAATCAAGCAAAACAACGCAGAAGCAAGATGGAAGGTCGGCGTACAGTCGGCTGAGTGTCACATGCCCCCATTTAATGCTTAAAAACTATCTGTTTTGATCTGTTGAAACTCCCTCAAGATGCCGGGCTCCATAGAGATCCCACTGCGCGACACCGACGAGGTGAGCTTTTCTCCATGCATGGCTTTCTTTGCGGTTCCGGTGGCTTTAGCGAACGCTCGCACTAACCTGTCGCTGCTCTTTTCCGCGTCGATCTTGACCGCTAAACTTGCGTGTTGCAGGTGATCGAGCTCGATGTCGATCAACTACCAGAAGGAGAGGAAGTCCTCGGCATTCTTCGACAGGAGCAGGCGCAACTGCATCTATGGGTCAACCTTGCGGTAGGTGCCAGCGATCGGCGCTTTCTCGTGTTCCAAGGCTCGCGCAAGTGTGCCACGCGAAAGATGCGTGCTTGGCGAGCGTATTGATTGTCGCTTCGCGTTGTGTGCAATTTCGGTTAAAAAAAAAAAAAAAACGAAAGGAAATCACGTTGCCTTACTGCTCGTTTTCGTCCTCGTCAGTCAGTCTGTGAAGTTGATGGCTGTGGGGAAGCGCGCACACAGACATAAAACACTAAAGAAAAAAAAAATGTTCCGGAAGCTGTGAAGGCAAAGCAGCGTTACCAATATACGCTCTCTCTCGACCGGTGCACAATGAGGGACATTCGGTTGTTTTCGTCACTTGCCTCGCGCGTGCAGCAATGGAGGTCTTGTCAGTAGTTGTACAACCGGCTAGCATACGTTGAACAAATGCCCGATTTACCGTCATTTCGCGCACTGTCATTTTAAAGAAACTCACGAGCTGTTGTGCAACCGCAACGCCGTATACTTTAACTTCCCTTCACCCATCTGTCGTGCCGCTTTCGTTTGTTCATCAACAGACAATTTGATCTGGCTTGTTGGTACTGTTGGAAATCCGGGACTCACAAATCACAGGATGGCTTGGTAAAATAAAAAAATGGTTTTAATAAGTTGAAAAAAAAAGGAAAGGCTCACACGAAGGAACACACGTACTGAAGTTCGTCGCACGGGGGGACACACATAGCGTCCGCCGAACTCGCACTCACGGTCTCTCGCGCTCACATACGCACAACCGCGCCGTCACACGAACGCGCACACTCTCTCAATAGGACAATCCCACCACCAGGCTAGTCTCAAGCCACACCGCTGGTCATGGCGCACAGGATCGGTGGCGCTAGCTACCCGCTAATAAAAATTGCTAACACTCGGCCGTCCTGAAGCCTTAACGTCCCCGTTAAGGTGGTTGCAAAAAAAAAAAAAAGATAGCAGTTTCACAGCACACAGTCGCGTAGTCTGGCAGGTAGTACCCGTTGCCTGCGTGGGCGTCAAACGGCCAAGGGTTATTCGCACTGATCCGCGGTTGGTGCTCGGATTCTTCGTCGTCGTCCACATGAGACGTATTACTTGTTGCCGACCACACCTTCGACTGTGAGATGTGCTTTCGCACATAGTTGCGCATCCTAGGGAACCAGAACGTCTCCTGGATCTTTGCCACAGTTCGGTCCACAGAAAATGACCAAGCAGATCATGACATCGGACCACAACTGCTTTCCTCTTGCACTTCGGTAGCACAAACTTCATTACCATCTCTTTGTCAGACTTGATGATCCGCATGAGTCGACCATCCTTGAGCACATAGTCCTTTGTTCTGTTCTTGTCTTCTCTCGAGCGGTCACGTTCCGGCTGTTCAAGTATTCGTATAAGTTCTCGTAACTCTTCGTCTCCTCTTTGAGTGGCAACTATCTGGTCTTCCAGACTACAGGTCAGGCACACCTCAACGCGTCTCTCCAAAAGATCATCCATGGTATCAGTCGGACACTCCACTGGTTCTCGACTCAAAGAGTCGACATGCTCCATCCGCGTACCCGGCCGATGCCTTACTGTGAAGTCAAATTCCTGAATGAGGTCATACCATCGTGCAATCTGTGGTTTCTGTGTTCGCTGTGCATTCAAATAAATCAGGGCCTGGCAGTCTGTGACCACCGTGAAATGTATGCCCAAAAGTAGGAATCGCAGTCGATCAACACACCACACAATGGCCATCAGTTCCAATCTTGTGGAATGATATCTGCTTTCTGATTCAGTTGTCTTCTTGCTTACACAGTACACAAGGTGCCAATTGATACCCTTTTTCTGGAGCAACATTCCTGCTAACCCTTTGGAACTGGCGTCAGTGTGCAATTCGGTTTCTGCCTTTGGATCAAACAGCTGCAACACTGGCTTTGACGTAAGTTTTTCCTTCAGATCTTGGAAACTGCTCTCTTGGTCCGACTTCCATTCAAATACTGCATCTTTCTTGGTTAGTCTTGTGAGTGGTTCAGCAACCAAGGCGTACTTGTGAATGAACTTCCTGAAGAATCCACTCAATCCGAGGAAACGCCTCACCTCATGCACATTCCTTGGCCTTGGGAACTCGGATATTGCCTTTGTTTTGACCTCGCCTGGCTGTACTAGTCCTCCCATCAGACGGAAACCCAGGAAGTCCACATGGTCGTTTGCAAATGAGCACTTGCTGAGTCTCAGTGTCAAACCCGCATCTCTGAATGCCTGCAGGACTTGACGCAATCGCACGACCATTTCACTCCAATCTTTTGCCGGTATGAGGATGTCGTCTAGGTAGCACCGCACGATTTCACCCCTTAGTGGTCCGAGCACTCGATTCATAAGCCGTTGGAACACGGCAGGCGCATTTGTAAGACCAAAAATCATTCTTTCGAATCGACCAGTTTCGTCTGGAGTGATGAACGCTGTTTTCTTCTTGGCTTCTTCTGTCAAGGGCACTTGCAAGTAGCCTTGAGCCAAATCCAGAACTGTGTAGTAGGTAGCTCCCGCTAGGCCTTCGAACTGATCATCTATGTTGGGAAGGGGATACTTCTCCTTCACGGTTTGCGCGTTAAGCCTTCGGTAGTCGATAACAAGGCGCTTTTCCCCATTCTTTTTGTCTACTACGAGCACAGGGCTGGCATAATCGGAGTTCGTCTCGGTCACTATGCCGAGGTCCTTCCATTCCTTGACAATTCTTCGGACTGTTTCTCGCCCTTCGGCGTTTGTTCGATGTGGACGCAGTGCAACAGGGGTGCTACCCGGCACTTCTACAATGTCCATCTTCAGCACACTTGTGCAGCCCAATTCTGCAGGGGTCATTGCAAAGCATTCTCGAAATTCGTTCAAAACACCCACGAGTTCTAAATACTGGGACTCTGTCACAGAGGGTCCAACGTTCACGTCACAGCGTCGTATCGGCTGTCGTTCAGTTGGCACAGGCGCCTCTTTCACCGCTTTCTTACCCTGCTCCGCGTCATCCAAAATGGACCTTCGTGGAGAAACCTGTAGCACCTCTACTGGTGTAGCTCGTCCAAGCGGTTGACTCTCTTGTATGAAGGCCTGTCCGTCACCCACTGGGTGCACAGGAACAGTAACTTCTCCGAGCTTCATGTCGAGCAGGACATCTTGATCACAGTGTCTGTATACGACGGGAGTGGTGATCCTTTGCTCCGTGCACAGTGTAATCCAGTTTACGGTGTCCCTCTGGAGTACGCACTCCTCCTTGGCTCTCAATTGCAGTCTTTGGTGACTTTCATCAGGTTCCAGATGAGCAAACGGACAGTCACTACAATGCCAAAACCGCAGAGAACCTCCCATTCTTGCATACGTGATGTAAGGCAACTCTGTGAATGTCCTTCCGACCAATAAATCGACAGATTGAGCTTCATCTGGGACTACGAGGATGGGTATGTCCTTTGCCAAAACACCATCGATGCATAAATCGGCCTTGCCTTTTCCAATGCTTTTTGCCGCAGGCACGGTGCTATTTCCAAAACCATACAGGGCTGCTGTCTCGGGAACGATTTCTAAGCCACATCGCGCTGCTGCGGAGGCACGCAGGAGACAGCCAGAACTGCCTGTGTCAATGAGCCCAACGACAGTGAACCTTCCATTCATAGTGACTTCCTTCAGCAACACGCTTGGGCTCTTGATTTCACATACTGGCTCAGTTACTGTGTTTGCTTCATTGCGCTGCAGTACCACCTTGCAGTGACGCTGTGTGTGGTCTGTTCCATTGCAGCGAAGACACTTCATCCGCCGTTTTGGTTGCGGACAGTCTTTCGCTATATGGCCGTACTGGCCACAGTTGTAGCACTTTCGTTTTCCCTTTTCATTAGACAGAGGGGGTCGCCTGTCCTTGGTACTTCCCTCGTCGACTGATTTTCTTGCATGCAACACGCTGGCATTCTGAGCACGTGTTTCGTCGCTCGCCGCTTTACGGTCACGTGTTGAACCGAAAAACTCTTGCCTTTCACGCTCAATCCTTTCGAACTCTTGAATGTCGTGCAGATGTCGTCGTCGTCTTCATGACTTTTTCCGAGCAACATCGTGCTGAGTTGTTTCGAACGTAGTCCTGTGATTATCTGCTCACGGGTGTCCCAGAAATCCAAGTTCGCCTCCTTGCACAACCGCACCTTGGCGTGGAAATAGACCACTGAGCTTTCGTTGCGCTGTTGCACGCGCTCGTGCATTTTGCGCCAGCGTTCCGCCGCGCGCGTCTGGCTCACAAAGGTACGCCGAAAGCGCTCTTCAAAATCCCTCCAAGTTTTGATTTCGGACCTCCTCGAACGCAGCCAGTCTCTTGCCGGTCCGGTCAAACGGGACTTGGCGGTCTCAAGCATGAAAGACTCAGGCCAGCTGTGTAGCGTCGCAGTTGTACGGAGATTTTCAATCCAATCCCTTGCTGAGGGGGCGTCCTCGCAACCGTCGAAGCTTGGTATGTTGTTGCTGAGGTCGGGCATTACCTGGAACGCAGCGATTCCACCGGGCGTTCCCGCGGACACGGGCTGTGGCGTCGCTGACGGAGCCAAGCGCTCGAGCAACGCCGTTAAGACGCGGTCCTTTTCCATAAGAGCGTTCAACAGTTCGCGCACGGTAACACCATCACTTTGGCCGGCACCCACGGGAAAATGCGCCTCACGCACAGTCTCACCAGTAACACCACTCTCGTTGTCGCTGTTGGCTCGGGCGTCTTCACTCCGAACGTCCTGGTTGTTCATGGTGCCGCTCAGTTCGTTAGGCCTTGTAATCCAATCCCACTTCTGAGATGTTGGAAATCCGGGACTCACAAATCACAGGATGGCTTGGTAAAATAAAAAAATGGTTTTAATAAGTTGAAAAAAAAAGGAAAGGCTCACACGAAGGAACACACGTACTGAAGTTCGTCGCACGGGGGGACACACATAGCGTCCGCCGAACTCGCACTCACGGTCTCTCGCGCTCACATACGCACAACCGCGCCGTCACACGAACGCGCACACTCTCTCAATAGGACAATCCCACCACCAGGCTAGTCTCAAGCCACACCGCTGGTCATGGCGCACAGGATCGGTGGCGCTAGCTACCCGCTAATAAAAATTGCTAACAGTACTGATTCATGTTGGTAGCGTAACACTTTACGAAGGACAGACACAGAAAGTACAATCCACAAGCGCTTGTGGTGTGTCCTTTCTGTGTTCATTCTTCATAAAGTGTTGTGCTACCTACAATGATGGGTCGTTTGTACACGCGAGTGAGTGTGCGTTGGAGCCATGCACGACGTATTCACACTGTGTAATCTGGTGCAGGTATCTTTGTGGTTAATTGACATTCAACTGTCTTGCATTCCCCCACAGCTGGAGTACTACAGGCAGGGCAAAGTGGATGACTTTGTCCGGCTATTGGAAGCCGGCCGCACCGAGGCACGGCTCGATTATCGGGACTTTGAGCAGGACCAGATGACGTGCCTGGACACACTGGCCGCTTATTACGTGCAAAAGGCCAGTAAGGAGAAAAACAAGGACCGCAAGCATGAACTCTTCACCAAGGCCACCCTGCTCTACACCACTGCTGACAAGATCATCATGTACACACAGGTATGCAAAGCTAAGGCATTTTTATGCTGACTCCTGTCGTGAATGATTGTCATTCACCCCAATCCTGTTATTCTAAAGGTACCAGTTAACACTACAGTACTACCACGATGCAAGTTGTTGGAGGAATTTGGGATTCCTTACAATTTCAAAAGAACGAAGCTAGTTGCACCAGGCTTCAAGTTATGCATTAAGTTAGCAGCATTTATATGGCATCAAATATTGGACCTACCCAGTGAAACATTTACCTGTGAGTTGTAAAACAATGCACCAGCTGTGCTCTTCTCTCAGTTTCACTTACATGTAGCATTCTGTATCAGACACTGTCCACCTCTCTGTAATAATACAATTCCCTCTGTGGTTGCTGACCCAACGGATATGTGGAGTGGCCCTGTGCACTGGTTATGTATTTGCCTGTGTAGTATCATGCATTTTCTTTCATTATGAAATACCTTTTAGTAGTCGGAGACCACGACATTGTTTTCGGATCACGTTAAAGGCATTATTTGCTACTGTGTCTTGGTTGTGCTAAAGACATATCTTTGCGCCTAGAAAACACATCTATATTATCTTTTTGTCTCCCATTATTTAAACCTGTACACAACTACAACAGGTATTGCGAGCCGACCAGGCAGCAAAACACCTACAGTCACTTTAGTATTTGCAATGGTTACAGACGTTTTTTTTCCCCACTAAAATGGTATTACGCAGTAATGCTTGTTGTGTAAGCTAAATTAACACTGCAACGGAACGGGCTTTCTTTTATCTAAACAGTATTGTGCAGTAGTCATCATTTTGCGAGCTGTACTAATACTGTACCAAAATGGTTTTTCCCTTCTTGCTGTTTGGGAGGCATTTCATAAAGTATAGTTCTTGCATGTTCTTGGAAATGGAATGTTAATTTGCTGCTTATAGTAAAGAATTAAATACACCCCTGATGAAATACTGTGCAAGCGTTGCTACTGTCCGTATCTCACACCACACTCAGAAGTCATGTTTTATTTTTTATGAGCTTGTGAATATTAAGTTGTATTTGCCTTGTGTCCCTTCCTATTTAGAACCATCTTCTTGGAAGAGCCTACTTCTGTCTCTTGGAAGGGGACAAAATGGACCAGGCCGACGCTCAGTTCAACTTTGTGCTTAACCAGGTAATGAACCTTGTGTCACAGCTTTCCACTTTGTGCTGCTCTCCAATTTCATAAGCGTTAAATATGCTATCTCACGATACATTCTTTTCCCACTAGTCTCCCAACAACATTCCTTCACTATTGGGCAAAGCCTGCATTGCATTCAACAAGAAGGACTACAGAGGTGCCCTGGCCTTCTACAAGAAAGCTCTTCGCACCAACCCAAACTGTCCTGCCGAGGTAGGTGCAAAGAAATGTATCTGTTGCAGTACTGCACACGGCACTCTGCTGTTTTTATAAGGAGCACTGCCTGTGCTTGAGCTCAAAGGTGCATGCTACTTGTGGCATGAATAAGCTAAGCTGAAGAATAAAGGTTATTCAACATTTAATCGGGCGTATATTAAAGCTACAGTGTAGGCCAAATACGAGATGCCAAGGCTTGCCCGAAAGATTATGAGGGCGAAATGGGAAGTGTGTCAGTATCAGAGTGATACGTTCAGTGTTCTTGACGTGCATACATTGAAGTATGATCTTGAATAGGGCTGCTTCTGAATTAATCAGCCATTGTTGCTAATGCTTAAGCTTTTCTTCTGTTGTTTCAAGCTAGACAGAAGTTTAGGGGAAGATGAAGGGTGGAAGTGTTGGAAAATACTGACCATGACAAGCCCTCTTGTTGTAATGTCGGCTCCTGTGACATACCCTGTTCAACGATTTTTCATCCTTTTGCTATTTAGGATGATGAAAGTTGATAGTAGTTTCGTGCGCTTTCATTACAGTTGTCATTTTCTTGCGTGGTATTAATTGTAGCTCTTTGGCTTAATGGTTACTTATGACTTGGTCAATTATACCTCCGCTCTCATTATCAACTTCAGCCCTGCGCTGTGCCGTTCTGCGCACCATCTCTGACTTGGGATAAGATATTTCCATACAGCAACATCAAAATTTCTATTATTGCAGTGATAAATTATGAAGGGCACAAGGCAACATTGACTCTCCTCTTTTTCGCACATCACCTTGTAATGAATGGTAAAGGTTATGAAACAATAAGGGTGTATCTATTCATTGAGAAAGCATAGGAAACTGCTGGCCACCATGGCTTCAAGGGAATGCTTGTTCAAATATGAGCCCCATACTCAGCTTTAGGTATCACACTTCTCACAGGCAGACCCCACCCCCCACCCCCTCAGAAAAATTCTGTATCCGCCCCTGGATGCAAGCTACAAAGGAGGAAACTGAAGATGGTTTATTGCTCTAAAGCAGAACAAAAACTCCTCCTCTTCAATTATTGCAGTTTGCAGCAGACCCTTGTTGCGTGCCTTATAGTAAATATCCCTCAGAAATTATAATTGTGAAGCGTATCCCTTGCCTTTTGAAAGTCAGCATAGTTTTCCAAGACCAAATATGGTCAAAACATGACCTTCGTAGTGTGACATTTTGACCACTAACTGAATGTACAATGTGTTATGCATTACTATAGGTACGGTTAGGCATGGGCCACTGCCTCTACCGTCTGGGCAAGCAGGAGAAGGCTCGTGCAGCCTTTGAACGAGCGCTGGTCCTGGACCCACAGTGTGTTGGTGCACTGTCAGGGCTGGCTGTGCTGCAGCTCAATCAGAAGGGTACCGAGGCGACCCGCGCGGGCGTACAGATGCTGTCGCGCGCTTACGCCGTGGACCCTTCCTGCCCTGTCGTGCTGAACCAACTTGCCAACCACTTCTTCTTCAAGAAGGACTATGGGAAGGTGCAGCACCTGGCACTGCACGCCTTCCACAACACTGAAAACGAGGCCATGCGTGCCGAGAGCTGTTACCAGCTGGCCCGCTCCTTTCATGTCCAAGAGGACTATGACCAGGCCTTCCAATATTACTACCAGGTACTGCCACTTACTGTATTAGGTACTAGCTTTGGAACTGTAAACATCGGGACACCTGTTAAAAACACCACCTCCACTTGTTATCAGGATGTACACCCAGTCACTGCTTTTTTACGCTATCGTGTCCTATTCATTAACATTGTTACATGTTTTGTGCTGCTATCTTAATTGTATTCCTGCTTAACTACTTTTCTTGAGTGCTGACTCTTATTGTTGCTTGGGAGTTAGTCAGTTAACCTTTTTAAAGTTTTGGAGCTCCAAAAAGGGGATGACAGTGCCTTTACTTGGCCATAGCATTTGCTCTGCCGCAACATTGTCCTCAGGCAATTTCTGAGCTAACTTTTGTATCCAGGCACTTTTGGCATGCACCTGATTGAATAGTTATGTCTGTCAAGCTTACAGTTATTGCAGGAGTCGTTGAGGAACATTACCTGTTAGCATTGACCACTGCAGGTGCATGTTTGAGTGAAGGTGCATTTTGAATGTGGGGGGTGTACCACGTACCGTTATACCTTCTTAGTATGGTAACGCTGTTGTTAAATATCTGTACAGATTCTAATAGTAGTACCGGTCTGACATTGCATATTCTATTGCTGCTTATGACGTATTTATGGCATCAGTGACATTTGGCTGTGCGATGGCTCTTCTAACAGGCTACCCAGTTTGCACCACCGTCCTTCGTGTTGCCGCACTTTGGCCTCGGCCAGATGTACATCTTCCGTGGTGACGTGGACAACGCAGCACAGTGCTTTGAAAAAGTGCTCAAGGCGCAGCCAGGCAACTATGAGACTATGAAGATCCTTGGATCATTGTACGCCAACTCGTCAAGCCAGTCTAAGCGAGACCAGGCAAAGACACACCTCAAAAAGGCAAGGTCCTTTTACTATGTTTGGTCTGTTTGCAGCGTTGTGGGGTCTGGTAGTTCTGGCTTGCGTAGCGACCATCAACATAATCTTGAGTGTACTTCCGAGTTATTAGATTGAGCAGTGTCTCAGGAACCTGATGTCTTGCAAAGAAAGGCACTGGGCATATGCATCACTTCGTGTTTTGTAGCTAGAGGCCTCACATGGTAGGTACATAGTGCAATGTTCTGTAAAGAATATTGTAGGAATGTACCTCTTTAGTTTCACTAAGTGTTGGTGTAATAGCCTCTTAGATGTTACTGGGTTCAGTTCGTTTAGCTCATATACAGAAAGGGATCCTGTGTTCGAGTGCACAGGCATAAATTTGTGTACTTCTGCCATTATAACAAAGCTAGCATGACCACAACTCTTGTAGCGCTTGTACTCCATGTATACTATGGGACAGTTGTACCAAACCTGGCTTCATGGAAACTGTGCAAGTCTCTTTTTTTTTTTTTTTGTTTCATTGGTATCCAGGTCTGTACTTGATTATCTCACCACTGCATGAGCATCCCCTTTCGAGAACCCTTGTGCTAGTGAATTGGTGAATATGCACAGCATGTGCCTGCTCACAGGCACTAGCCAGAGTAAAAAGGAAGAAAACAAATCAGCTTGGAGTAACAGTCGGTTCTTCGAGCACCTTAATTGTTCTTTATTAGTAAAAGCGTGTTACATTGCGTTCTAAGACGACAAGAGACTTAACGTAGCAGCTTTCAGAAACTTTATTTAGCATGGCCGAATTCACGAAAATAACACAGAAAGCTTAGAAATTTGTGAAGTCACACTGACGTATAGTGGTGTTGAAGTTTGGGCATTAAATTTATAATTTTGAACTTTGACCTTTATTTTTTTTCTAATTATGAACTTATACATAATTGCAAAATCCGTGACAATTGACTTCTAAAAGAATGATTTACAAGTCTAAGCTGATTTAGTCCATCACTTTATATCTTTAAAGAGGCACTGACATAAAATTTCAAACTCAAGATGTGTCCTTCATTCGATTGTTCGGTATGCATAAGTATTTTTGACCAAGTTTGAATGGTGTCCGCCACCTGGAAGTTATTTTAATTTGAGGGCAAAGAGCGTACGAAAGCTCAAAGGGGCTTTCATCATCCTGTGACGTGTTCGGTGTGGCGCATACCATCCTGAGTGACGATGCACTTGTAGCGATGACGTCGACGATTCGAGTGCTTTTATCGTGGTGCTGACGCCTGGAAATGCTCTCACTCTTTATGCCTGATCTTCGTCGCGCCGCTTTGAATGATTTCATGAAATTACAAGACGCAAACCACCAAGAAAAGACAGGCAAAAGGAAAGAGCATGATTCAACGTGTGTTCGTCAGTCAGCATGTCGAGGAATTGTGTTGTTGGAAGCGCGGAAAAAGTGGAATGAGTGTATCATTTTTCATTACACGTGAGGTACATGCCGACAAGCTATCAAAGTGGGAGTAGCGTATAGATAAGTATCATCGCTAACAAGTAACATGCAGGTAGCGTTAATAGTAGAGCTGTGCGAATAGTAAAATTTTGGGTGCGAAGTGAATTGGAATAGTATTGAAGTGTGAATGCGAATCGAATCGAATATTTTTCGAATATTTCTAGAATATTTTTCTAATACTTCGAAGCGAAATTGCAGAACAAAAAGTTAGAGAGGATTCCTAAGCATATTCTTATGAGATAGCAACATAAAAGTGTTTTTTTCCGCTAGGTTGATGAAGCACTGGCGGGGTGGTGTTTCATAGTTGTCTTATCAAGAATGAGGCAATATAGAGGCCGAATTCTATTTATGTACATGATTTGGTGCAACCAAAGTGTTGCCAACAACACTTTACAAGCGATAGGCAAAGATGCCATTTCCTCAGCCTCTCCTCCTCTTTCAACTTCTGTGGAAGCCCAACTGATGTGGCGGACAAGGGTGTGCTCCCTTCAAGTCCGGAGTTCCAAATCTGCCTCGTAGACGTCGATATATAAAAACATCTGAAATTTTGGATGCTCAAAAGCTTGGGCTTCCGATTTTTCGGACATCCTGCCCAAATTTCAGGTCCGAAACAGCATTAATTGAGCCCCCACCTCTGCCACATCTCTCATCTTCATGTTGGAACCAGTGTTTTTTTTAGTTAATACATTTTGCGACCGTAGCAGAGCTTGAAAGGCAGCTTTGCCGCAATGCCGAGGTGTGATGAGGTGAAGCATATTGAAAATCTAGGGTCCACTTTCAGTCGGACGTTGTGTCTTGGCAAAGTTCGACCGTAACGGAGCTTGAAAGGTAGCTTTGCCGCAATACCGGGGTGTGATGAGGTGAAGCATATTGAAAATCTAGGGACCACTTCCAATCAGACGTTGACTGTCTCTTGGCAAAGTTCGACCGTAACGGAGTTTGAAAGGCAGCTTTGCCGCAATACCGGGGTGTGATGAGGTGAAGCATATTGAAAATCTAGGAACCACTTCCAATCGGACGTTGACTGTCTCCTGGCAAAGTTCGACCGTAATGGAGCTTGAAAGGCAGCTTTGCCGCAACACCGAGGTGTGATGAGGTGAAGCATATTGAAAATCTAGGGACCACTTCCAATCGGACGTTGACTGTGTCTAGGCAAAGTTCGACCGTAACGGAGCCTGAAAGGCAGCTTTGCCGCAATACGACAGTGTAATGAGGTGAAGCATATTGAAAATCTGAAGGGGTTACTTTCAATCGGACAATGACTGTATTTGTTTTTGGGAAGTTCGAATAGTACGAATAGTAGAATTCCAGTGCGAATCGAATCCAATAGCCAGCACTATTCGAAAAATATTCGAAATTTTGAATATTCGCACACCCCTAGTTAATAGTGAATTTTAGTTCGTCCGTAGACTTCGTTGTGCTAGCGTAATACTGGGTTACTGCAGCCGTAACCGTGAGAGGCCGGATAGGTGGGGCTATCTGGCGGTGCGAAGAACTTTGCAAGCACAGAATTGCTATTGTAGAAACCTAACGTATATTCTATTTCTCCGCTGGTGTGCATTCGCTATACCGATATTCCATAGACCCCTTTGCGTATACCGGAATGTCGTGCACACTAAAATTCTCTAATATAGCTAATTGAGACATACCAGCGAGCATGGCCCAAGCGTGTGTCCCCGGGCACCTCCTCGTTGCTGCTCGGAACGGCGTCCATTTTTGTATCGCTGTTTTGCAAAGCGTCGAAGCGAAAATGATTCGCGACGTCGCGAATCACGGTGATTCCAAGTTCCAGAATGTCGTCTTCAACACTAGTCGACATTTTTGACGGCGATGCTAGTGACAAGGCATGACTGAACGTGTGCGCCTAGCAGACGAAATCTTAGCTGAGCAGCTGAGCCTCACGTCACTCCTTTCTGTAGACAAGTGGTCAGCTGGGGTTCGGTCTGGAGGTGGCGCTGCCGGCGCTAAAAAAATGGCGGGCTTGCCGGCCGTTTTGAATCGTGCTAGATATCGGTGATCTAAATCAATAAAACAGATAGTTATTCGTCCCTCAGTGGCATTTTGGGTCGTGAATCGCTACTGGGGGGTCGAAACTACTCGTGGATGCAAAAATTTTAACGTGCGTAAATTTGATGTCAGTGCTCCTTTAATGTAGCACAGTGAAACTCAAAGGATGACCGACTTGCCCAATTAGCAGTGTGCTTTCGACTTATTGAAAGGCAATTTTTTGTTAGTTTCTTCAGAAGCCAGCATGTTTGGGAAATTATATTGTAAGCAGTGCTTTCGTGTGTGTTGTACCCTGTGAAATTCAGGTTACAGACCAGTTTCCTGAGGATGTGGAGGCCTGGATAGAACTGGCTCAGATCTTGGAGCAGAGCGACGTCCAAGGGGCGTTGTCGGCATATGGAACAGCCACCCGCCTTCTTCAGGATAAGGTCAGCTGCTTTGTTTTATTTTACATTTCTTGTCCCAAACCTGTTGCCACAGCTTCTTGGACAAATTTTCATTACGTAAGGCTGCTGCATCCAGATGCCATAATAAGCACTGTGATGCCAAAGGTGATGCATAATTTTCTAGGTAGAGGCATGAAGAATGAAGGTTCGAGCTAGAAGCAAAGATAGAACTTATTTGATGGCATAAGGCAGAGGCGCAGCAGCACTGAGAATATTGAATGCGGCAGAAGCTAGGAATGAGAGTGCAATTAAGTTCAGTCATGTGTAATTGCATGGTCTAAAAGATTTAATGGCAGATTTTCTATAGGATATTCCATGAAGCTGTTTATATACTACAGTAGACTCTCAGTAAATGGAAACAGAATTGCTGCTTAAATGGAACAACTGCGTCTAACATGATTGGTTTCATACTTGTATTCTGCACCCCTGTTGTTCATCTCTCAGTAAACGGAACTCCTGTTAAACGGAACACATTTTCCTGATCCCTTCAGGTTCCATTTAACGAGAGTGTACTGCACTTCGTAAATATTTGTTGGGAGTGAGAAGACTGTCAAATTGTTGGATGAAAATGCAGTGAAATTGTGTTATGGCAACAATGACAGGCCACAGTGATGTACTGGTAATTCTAGTCACAGCATGGGGTGTGAATTACTTTTATCTGAGTATGTGCAAATGCTGAAGGTGCCATGCTGTCAGGTGCCATGTATGTTATCTGCTGCCACGCTCAGGCGTGTTCCGCCGCACACTTGAATTCTATCGCTGCCCTGTTGACTCGCTTTGTTTTGAAATTCAGGTGAAGGCCGATGTGCCTCCGGAGATCCTGAACAATGTGGGCGCGCTGCACTTTCGAATGGGCAACCTGCAGGAAGCGCGACGTTTTTATGAGGCCTCCCTGGAGCGCAGTCGCACGGAGGCCAACAATGACGAGCACTATTACAGCTCAATCTCGGTGACCACCACTTACAACCTTGCTCGGCTGTACGAAGCCCTCAGTCTCTTCGACAGGGCTGAGCAGGCATACAAGAACATTCTTCGGGAGCATCCCAACTACGTTGACTGTGAGTGGAGGGGGCTTCTGCAAACCATCTTTATTTTTTTCATATAGATTATCCAAAGCAGGGCAGTGCAGGTTGGTCTTGTACCAAGTGGTCAATTTTTGCATATGTTAACATGCATCTGTTAACATAACCCAGCCACTTTTGATGGTGTTTGAAGTCAATCTTTGCTTGTTGCTTGCAGAAGGCTTTCACTGAGATTTAACAATAAAAGTATGGTCATGTTCTTATTTGCAGAGCTGTAGTTAATAACTTGCTAAGGTCATAGTAGACTTGTCACACTCAATCAACCCCTGCTTGTGGTCTACAGTCGAACCTCGTGATTACGTACCTGCTTTAAACATACAAATGGTTAAAACGTAGTTGCGACGAATCCCCGACCGAGTCTCATAGAGCCTAATGCATTCGCTGGCCACTTAAAGCCGTAGTGCTTCGTCCTATGCCTACCGGTCAGTACGTACCCTGCGTATCGCAATAACTTTTTGTGCCATAAAAGTTTACTGCGTCACTGAACTTGCCGACGCCACAATGTACCGCAAAAGGTTTTCCATGCTTTCGAGAAGTGCGGAGATGCCTTTGCGGGTAAGCATCGGGAAAGAATGAAGTCTAGGTGGCGACCATCGACGAATGCGCTGTATGGCTTATCGCCGACAACCTTAACACAATAAGTATCTTCAGCTGTTCGCTCGGGCGCGCGTCTCGCGTAGCGCTGCCTACTGCACGCTTTTAATAGGTGACAATCTGAACGTGCTTGGCTGCCAAGCGCTGCCGCCTCATTGTGCGGGACCGTGTTCAAGCGCGCACCGCTTTGTAGAAACGAAAGCAGCTCGCTGTTGTGGAGTTGATCATTGCGGGTCACGGGCGCTGAGAAACCTCACAGCATCGACACTATCACGCTAAATGCATGCGTATGGTACAGCAAGCGTAGCGCTGTTGTAGCCATACTGCATGCTTTTATTAGGCGGCAACCCAAACATGCCTCCGTATGCTTCTAGGATCGCTTGAGCAAAAGTGCGCTTCGTGAAGTGCGCATCGCTTGCAGGAAGCTAGTAATCGCCGTGTTATACCAACAAGCTACTAGCTGCATCTGTGCACAGTCTGGAGCGGAGTGGGTACGAAGAACACTCCTATAGAACAATGCGCGCAAATTTGCGCGCATACGGTACAGTGAGGGCCTGATAGTGAAGGCGTGAGCGCTACACGTCAAATAGCCCGGACCCCGTAATGAGTTTTCGGA
>NC_051178.1:154476323-154506332 GCF_013339695.2 Rhipicephalus sanguineus | reverse complement strand
TGGTGTGCCGGTGGTACTGAGATGCCACATGTGGAAAACGCTGCGCGGACCATGTCGGTTGGCAGTCCATACCAGGCATCGTTGACCCAACGATACCAGGCATCGTTGACCCGAAAGGAACGGCGTGTAGCAGCGTACGCGAAGATCTTGGTCCTTTGTTTTCTCCATTCCCTCACGCACTTTTCCGACACATCAAACTTGCGCCTTGCTTCAACGTTGCTTTCCAACTCTGCGTAGAGGATCGCTTGCCTCTTGAAAGCAGCGTTGTACTGTTGCCGGTGTAGCGGTGGCATCTTGGCGTCCGTTTGGCAGCGTCGCAAATTGCGCACACCACTGCTCGCAAGCGAAGCGAAATGCAGAAATGGCGAACAGGCGTGAGTGCAAAAAGACGTGAAGGCGCTTGTGGGCGCATGTGACTGGTCATGTGGTTTAGTTCCCCGCGAAGTGTTGCCAGGCCACACGTCGCTGCCAGCTTTTCTGTGGAACGCCAATGGTTTGTCGACGAATCGTTTCTATTGTATGAAAACAATACTGCAGGGCGCATCGCAAGATAAATTCCTCTTTATTCATAGAGCATCGTTCGCCGTCTATCAAAGGTTTGAAACGCTGCTTTCGAGACAGTGTTTCCCAAGCAGTTCGCATTAATGCCTCGCGGCGGTGATTTTTAAATGCTCTCCGTAGTTTCGCCTCGCGTGGTTTCGCTATAGTTTCACGATCGTCGTGGCAGATCGTAAAAATGTCCGGCTCCGGAAGTGGCGCACGCGCGTTGGGAGATAGCTGTTGCCGCGACTCCGCTGCCTCTGCAGCTGATGTTATCGATGTGTCGAATAGCAGGAAATCCGAGGACGACGACCTTTCGTCGGACCCCACCGATAAGTCGACTTTACGATTCCGCGTATAGGTCGACCCCCGAACTTTGGAAGGTCATTTTATTAAACAAACGTCGACTTATAATTGGCAATATACGGTAGTATTGTATGGTTCGTCGCATAAAAGAGCTGAATCTTAATCTTGGGTGCATTGCTTCTTCTTTCGCTGTGGTCAGACGTGCTGTGCGGCTGGCAACTGCTTCAGTCTGCAGAGGGAGCATGAGACAGCAGTGCGCTTCCTGCAGAGGGCTGTACAGGCCGACCCAGACTTTGTCTATGCATACACGCTGCTCGGCCACGAGTTGACAGCCATGGAAGAAATGGAACAGGCCCTGTCTGCCTTCCGCAGTGCCATGTTGGTCAACCCTCGCCACTACAATGCCTGGTATGCCCAACAAATATAATTTGGGGGGGGGACATGGTTTGGAGAGACGAAAGAAATTCTGAAAAAAAAAACTCAAGTTTTTATGGCGCTGTTGAAATCTTCAGCAATTTTTTTCATGTGTAAAGCGTTATTTAGCCCTTAAAAGATCAGTATTTCATCCTCAGTGTAGTTTTATGCAACATGTGTGAGCTGAATTTGAAATGTTTCTGGGTCACTTATTTAGTTTGTCAGAGTGATATCTCATGATCTAGAGGAGCTAGAGCTACAATTATTTTTTAAGATAAAGCTTGTTGTGTAGGGCAGGAGCGCGGCGTAACCCGCGGCGGGCCGACGGAGAGGCCGAACGACGGGAGGGCGCGGGTTACGCCGCGCTCCTGCCCTACACAACACATGGCGCAAAGAGGCATGGGGGAGACCCAGCTCCACCCAGTGGCATGTACAGGGACCTTTACTGCACTGGTGTGTCCGAGGGCCACGAGGTGTCGTACGACACAACAAAGCCCAAACTGTGTATGGCAAAGTGCTGAAAGTAGAATTCTCACATAAGCATAGACCGCTTATAACGTAAGTCGCCGGAGTCGCGAATATCCGCACTATAAGCGGTACCGCACTATAACCAAAACAACATTTTTGAAAGGTTGCACGTGTACAAAACATGACCAACAGGCAGGCGCGCGATTCCGATTATCGCGGCATGCGACTGGGGCGTAAGTTTGCATCTGCTTACATTTGAAAATGTTGAACTGTTAGCGTCCGCGGACCTGCGGTGCCGACATAACGAACGCGGAAAAAATGCGCCGTCACGGGAAGTCGCCGCGGTAACACACTGCGCGTCCGCGATGTCGAAAACGGTGGCGACCACAAACCACCACTCGAGTGTTTCACACGCACGCCCGCGTTTTCGTAAAAGATGTAAGTCACCCCTTCTAAATGCAACAATTGCAAAATGTTTCACTGACTCGGCACCAAACCGCAACTTCTGTAGTCCGCGGCCGCCGACATGGCAGCTAGCGCTCGTTAGGCCTAGCGTGCGCGTTGCAACTTGGCATGCCACCGCGAGAAGCTTGCCCTAGGCAACACGGAGATCGGGAGTAGAAGAGATCGCACTCGCGAGCTAAACCGAGGGCATCACGCGTGAAACGAAGTTTCGGTTCGCGATCGGGAGAACAGCCGCGGCAACTATCCTGAAAAAGTCTTTCAAGCTTGTAAGTCCGCCTGTTGGTGGCAAAGGCGAAAGCTCAATCGCGTCTCAAAGCATTGTTACTTGCGGGGGAATCGAGGTTGCACGCGCAATATCTGCGCTCTACGACGAAGCAACGACGAAGCGCGCATGTCAAGCGGCCGAAGGGGGCAAAGGCTTCTCCGTCGGCCGCGCAACCGCTCCCCTCCTCACACCACGCACCTGCGCCGGGCTGCTGTCCCCCACAGCCATCCCTTTTTTTTTCTCCCCCCGCTCCTTGTTCGTTCGTTCCGCGTCCCCTCCTCCTTTGTAATGCCGTCGCCGCTCTCTCCCCCGCCGGCGCATCTCCGCTGAGAAGCACGCTCGCACCCTCGCATCTCTGAGAATGTTCCGGCAGCCGCATTATAACCGGTCTTTCATCTCGGGGGTCTGCACAATAAGCGGTATGCGTATACATGGAGTTCTATGGGAGAGTAAACGGGAGTCAGAAAAAACCGCATTATAGCCGGTACTGCACTGTAAGCGGTTACGTTATAAGTGGTCTGAGCTGTATCTTGTTTTTCTTTATGGTAGCCCAGGTTCAAACATTCAATTTTGATCATCTGCCTAAGGACTAATTATGATTTGATTTGAAAACTGTATGCAGCACTGCACTTACTTATTGCCTGTTATAATATCTAGATACGCAATAATATTCACTTTCTGTTGAGCTGTTTTTTTTTCCCAGCCTTCGGAAACAATAAAGTGACAGGTCTTTCTTCTGAACTAGTTTGGAAATTGGCTTGAAAAACTAAAAAGTCCATTTTAATGAGGTTTAACCTTAAAAATTAGAACTGTGCGAATAGCGAAATTTGGGTATGAAGTGAATTTGAATATTAAAGTTTGAGTGCGAATTGAATATAGTATTTCTCGAATATTTTTCGAATACTTTAAAGCGAAATTACAGAAAAAATGTTGCTGATTCCTAAGCATATTCTTATGAGATAGCAGCGTGAAAGCGTTTGTTTTGGTTAGGTTGGTGAAGCGCTGGCAGGGTGGTGTTCCCTAGTTGTCTTATCAAGAATGAGGCCATGCAGAGGCCGCATTGTGTTTATTTTAGGGGTGTGCGAGTATTCGAAATTTCGAATATTTTTCTAATAGTGTTTGCTATTCGATTCGATTCGCACTGAAATTTTACTATTCGAACTATTCGAACTTCTCAAATACAAATACATTCAGTGTCCAATTGAAAGTGAATCCTTCAGATTTTCAATATGCTTCACCTCATTACACTCTCTTATTGCGGTAAAGCTGCCTTTCAAGCTCCGTTACGGTCGAACTTTGACAAGACACAGTCAACGTCAGATTGGAAGTGGTCCCTAGATTTTCAGTATGCTTCACCTCACCACACCCCGGTATTGCGGCAAAGCTGCCTTTCAAGCTCTGCTACGGTCGCAAATGTATTAACGCAAGAAAACGCTCGTTCCAACATGGAGATGAAAGGTGTGGCAGAGGTGGGGGCTCAATTAATGCTGTTTAGGACCTGAAATTTGGGCAGGAAGTCCAAAAAAGTGGAAGCCGAAGCTTTTTAGCATTCAAAATTTCAGATGTTCTTATATATCGACGTCTACAAGGCAGATTTGGAACTACGGACTTGAGAGGAGCACACCCTTGTCCGCCACATCAGTTGGGCTTCCACAGAAGTTGAAAGAGAAGGAGAGGCTGAGGAAATGACATCTTTGTCTATCACATGTAAAGTGTTGTTGGCAGCACTTTTGTTGCACCAAATCTTGCACATAAATACAATTCGCCCTCTACATTGCCTCATTCTTGATAAGACAATTTTGAAACACCACCTTGCCAATGCTTCATCAACCTAGCGAAAAGAAACACTTTCATGTTTCTATCTCATAAGAATATGCTTAGGAATCCTCTACAACTCTTTTTTTTTCTGCAATTTCGCTTCGAAGTATTCGAAAAATAATCTAGAAATATTCGAGAAATATTCGATTCGATTTGCACTCACACTTCATTATTCGAATTCGCTTCGCACCCAAAATTTTGCTATTCGCACAGCTCCAGTTTATTTACATGATTTGGTGCAACCAAAGTTGTGTCGACAACAATTTACACGTGAAAGGAAAAGATGCTATTTTTTTAACCTCTCCTCCTCCTTAAACTTCTGTGGAGGCCTAGCTGATGTGGTGGACAAGGGCAGGCTCCCTTCGAGTCCCGAGTTCCTAATCTGCCTGATAGACATTGATGTATAAGAACATCTAAAATTTAGGATGCTGAAAATATTCAGCGGCCGATTTTTCGGACTTTCTGCCCAAACTTCAGGTCCAAAAGGGCATTAATTAAAGCCCCCACATCTGCCACGCCTATCATCTCATAGGTTCAAACAAGCGCTTTCATATTGTATCCATTTGTGGTCGTAGCAGAGTTTGTTAGGCAGCTTTGCCGCAATGCCAGAGTGTGATGGGGTGAAGCATATTGAAAATCTGAAGGGGCCACTGTCAGGCACAGTGAGGCCAGTGTGGCGAGGTCTTTACGGATAAGCACTGGAAATGCACAGAGGTGCTATGGCGGCAGGCGGCAAACGCACCAGTATGGCTTAATCACTGACAACCATTACGATAAGCATCTTCAGCTAACTGCTGAGTAGTGCATGTGGCCTAGAGCAGTGGTATGCGTATATCCCAAACGTGCCATGCAGCCGTCCATGCTGCCTTTTTGTGCGCCACACAGACGCGTTGCCTTCGCAAATGTTAGCAGCTTGCATTCGCCGCACCCGTGTACAGTCAGGAACGAAGTGGGCATCACAAACATTTTCATGACAAGTGTATGCATACAGTAGAGCAAGCGCCCCAGCAGTGACGGCGTCAGTTTAGTTGGCGATGTGCTGCACACAACTAGGAATGATCGGCATTACGCGGCAGCAAATGCTCCGTATTGGCGGGGATTTGACTATGCGTGTGCGCATCGTTTACGTGCCCACACACATCAGGGAAAGCCGTCGAGTGGTCCGCCCTTCCACCACAGCCTTTGTGTTCTGCGTCATCATTTTCAAACGCTCCATGTGAGGGAGCCGTAATCTATTCCGCGTCATACCAGCTATTCCACGCTTTGCTGGTATCAGTGGCACTCATCACGAGACGCTAATTTTACAATTGGTGGTTGGCACGTAGTGCAGATGTTGTGGACCAACCTTACTGTTTATGTTTTGCACAGAATCTGTTGGCTTTCTGCCGGCACACAAACTTTTGAGGTTTTGCTCACACAGGTGAACACAGGTTCTGTTCACACAGGTGAACTATTATGCCTAACAAAGAAAAACGAGCCCTTAAGAGTCATCTACTTGGAAGGTTCTTGTAGCACTTGCTATCCAGTCAGTCACAGATTTTAAGGCCACTTCTACAGCTGTTTCACCAATTCATGCTCATGCTGTCGAGGCGATAACCAATGGCAACCAATTCTGCTTACATCAGAGCCTCAAGTTTTCTGCTACAGCTTATCGCATGGCAAGCGTGTTATTTGGCGGTACATTTGTGTCATGGCCACACTTGCAGTGTCATTAAAACTAATCAGTGACCTAAACCTACACTTTGGTGCAGAGTCCAAGTTTTTTTTTTATTTTCTGTGATGTATCTATCGGCACTCTGAAAAGCCAAGAAATGACGTTGCCAGCAACCATGAAAATGGAGCTGACAAACTGAAGAGGAGCAACTCCGTTAATGATCTTTTACACCGCAAGCAGAAGTAATGCCCGAAAAATTGAGCAAGAAGCCATGCGATGTCTGAAATTTTGGGTGATGTTGTAAATTCACTCTGTAGGGCAGGTAGGAGTGTCTGATTAACTGAGCAGGAATCTGTTCGTGGTGGCATTTGTTTATTGTCCCACCAATATTCGGAAAGGCAAGCAGAGTCTGAAAGGAAAACTACTGTACGATGCCATTGCAAGCACGTGATGATGGTGATGTTGGGTGCAGGTGTTAATGAAGAAAATTTTATTACATCATTCAATATAAAGGAAATAGGTGAAGCTTTGTCAGCAGTTTGTATAATTTTGCAGATGTGTGTGTGCGTGCATCGCCCTCGTACTTGACTTGTTTTTTCTTTCTTTTTTTTTCTTCTTTTTTCTTGTGCCCGACAAGGTATGGCGCAGGTATGATCTACTACAAGCAGGAACAGTTTCAGCTGGCAGAACTGCACTTCAAACGGGCGCTTCAAATCAACCCACAGAGCTCCGTGCTTCTTTGTCACATTGCAGTGGTAAGTTTCGCACGTCATTGTGTGCATTGTGTGTTGGTGCTAGGTGTGTCTGTATGTGAAAGTTATACAAGTGAAACACTGGTGGTAGATAGCATTGTTCTAGTTCTTGATCTAGATTACTAAAAAAAGAGGACAAAATATCACTGATTATGATTTTAGCTAATCATTTTTCAGCACATATTGCAATTACTGATTTGTAGCTGATATATTCCCAAGGCATGCAGAAAAATCTTTAAGGATGACACCAGTTTCAACACATTTATTCCCAAAGTGGGGGATAAGTATGTAGCTATTCTAGTTCAGCTTGTGTTTTAATGAATGAAATGACATTTTGTTAAAAAGGTGGAACAACTTGCAGAAATTGTGCATAGTTAAACTTGCTATAAAATATGCTCCAATCTGGAAACCCAGTGTTATTCTCTAAAATTTTTCCCGGTGTACTGTCCTTGCAAGCTCTCTAGCCGCAAATAGTAAATTGCTGTATATGCTGTAAAGTGCCAATTAATAGAAAACTTAATTAGTAAATTTTTTTTTGATCTGGTTGATCATGTATTCCAATTCCTTGTGCAAGTAATGTCTGCCTCTGAGTAATCTAGCGTAAAGACTAGACTTATGCTATCTGTCATGGGCAATTTTTCAAATTTATCTTTTGAGTATAAAAAAGAAAACTCATTGTATATTCGTGGAATTCTGCTGGTTTAATGTGGGACCCTTTGTTCATATAAATGTTGTATAGATCCTGATGCGTAATATTTTTTTAGCACTCTGTTTTAAGTGTTTTCAAACAAGGAAGTGCCATATTTTTGTGCATATAACGTGCACACAAAATACTAACTGCCAGAAACAATTTTGTGATGTGGATTAGAAGGTGTCGTTTTATGGTTATGCCGAGTACATTATTGTAAGGCCTTGTTGACGTGCAAAAGTTTGTATACGAATTTGGTTGTGCACTGCTTTGAAGCTGCTTTGGTTAGTGCAGCTATGCAGCTGTTTGCTCAGTGCGGGCATTTATGTAGAATATGGAGATGTTTTCCACGCTTCCCTTATTATTATTGGTTTAGGATGCAGATTAGATACAGTGGTGGGTTGTTGATACTAGTCTATATCTACATTAAAACAGGAGTGTTGTACACTTTTGTTGTTTTGCTTTGTTTCTCATTACAGGTACAGCACTCACTGAAGAGGACAGACGAGTCCATTCTAACTCTAAACAGGGCCATTTCGATGGAGCCCAAAAACCCACTGTGCAAGTTTCAACGAGCTACCATCTTTTTCTCGGTGGATCGCTACCAGGAGGCACTCAAAGAGCTGGATGAGCTGAAGCAGCTTGTGCCCAAGGAGTCACTAGTGTACTTCCTTAGTGGAAAGGTAAAACTGTTGTCCTATGAAGGTGTCCTTTTACAAACCTGATGACAATCTGTTTCTAGGGATAACTTTTTTTTTTCGTGGTTTGTCAGTGGTTACCTCGAACTTTTGTCAGCGTTGAGAGGGAATATCTGTTGTGGCTTTAACAGTTGATCAAAAACCTTAGCCCAGCCCCCCTTTGCCACACACGTGCTGGCCTCCCCATCTCTTACGGTGCACTCACCTCTAATCAAACCCCCTCACTTGCTGGCATGTGCGAAGACGGTGAAGCTAGTGCACGCAGGAATGCGTAGTACTGGACGGGTCATAAGGCAGTAAATTAAAGAACGACTCTCTGTGGTTTGACCTTTGTTGTAATCGAACGAATTTTTTGGTCCTTCTCGAATTCGCAGTGACAAGACTTAACTGTACAGTAATCCTTCGTTATAATGAAGTCAGCGGGAAAGCGAAAGAATTTGTTATAATGGTATTTCAATATAAGAGACCACTCGACAAAAGCCAGAGCAGTGAAGCTTTAATTGTGCCACAATTGCGAGGAAGTCAAAACACAATATATTCAGTGAAGCAAAACCTTATTCAGGTGCAAAAAGGGCAGTGAGCTTTGGCTGTTTCAAGTTCTTTCCGAGTGCTAGCAACCCCTGCTCCAACTTGACCAAGCATTGCATGAGGTCATGGTTGCCGCCCATGCATTAAACTTTATTTCGCAGCAGGCATAGGTGCTCCCGCGTCTGCACCATAGTTAGCACTTCCCGTCTCTCCTCATTCTCGTCGGGGCCACCAACAATGTCAATTATCTCCGCATTCATCACTGGGGCGACCACAGGAGCAGCAGCGTCAGCCAATGCGAACATCTCGAAATTGCCTTCTATCTCCTGGCCAGCAATTTTATGAACAGCCTCATACAGATCGCTGCAAATCCGGTCATTGTCGGGCTCGCTGACGATGGCGTGGGATAAGCCAGCGTGCGCGCAACGCAGTTGGCGACCTTCGAAGGTGTGAGTTCTTTCCATGAAAAGCTCAGCAAGTTTATTGCACCAAGCAAATCAATGTTGTACCTCTTGCTGGCGCCATGCGCTGTGACCATGCACTGCAAACGAGCCTCACAGTGCAGCTTCTGGGTGGTCTCAATGATGTCCTGATCCATCAGTTGTAGTATCGCAGTTGTGTTTGCAGGCAAAACTTCTGAAGCGATCCCCTTGGGGTTGTCGATGTCGCCCTACGGTGTGCTGTTTGATTTTTCGGACTCCGGCTGGCCGATCGAGTGTGACGTTGAACGCCATGACAAGCTGTCAGCAGTGTTAGAGTGTACTAGAATATTCTAGTAGACTCTAGCAATGTTTACACTATTTTCGCTAGATTGCCAGCATTGAAATGTTGCACTGGCTATAGCTGGAGATCGTGCCAGTGTCAAAATCCACGCAGAAATTACTGATCTCGAAGGCTATGTTTGTTGGCTACACGTAACGGTAACCTTATGGCTTTAGCCAGTCAAGTATCCATTGAACTACCACTGCCAAACAGCAGGCCAAGCCAAACTAAGATTGGAATCGGCACGGTGCGGTGTTTGAGGTGAATGACAGTGTGTACGGGTACGATGCAAATCCTAACTCGGACATAGAGAGTATGACAACACGAGGGCTGCAGCATCAACTAGCCCAACGTCATTCCCTTTTGGCATTTGAGGGTTTGCATTGTCAGATGCTAGGCCTGATCTGCACCCCGAGGTTTGTGTCTCGCTCCCTTGGTTGTTCCAACGCCGCCTGTTCCATGTGTGCCGTCGAAACTAAAGAAACACGGCAACTACAAGGCCCTGACGATGGTGAAAAAAGCCGCAATTATTCGCCAGGTGGAAAACGGCCGACCTCAATCCAAAGTTGCATGGTAGTTTTCGCTGAGTTGGGCGATGAGATCATCTGTCAGCTACTCGAACCAGTGCGTGTGGACAGTGACTGCCGAGATGACGCGCCTCCCAAATCACAGCCATCAAATGCGAATTTAGGGTAAGCCGTTGCAGTGCTATTGCCGACCCACAGGGGTGGCCAAACATTGGCTGAAATACAGGCCGACCCGGTTGCACGTAAGTGTGCATGTGTACAGACGCGCATTGACAGGTTTTTTCCGACCGCTGGGCCAATAAAGGTGCTTTTTTCTGGTGAATCCTTTTTTTTTTCGAACTCCCGATTATTCAGAGTTTTCGGCGGTTCCCGCCGAGTCCGAATAAACGGTTGGCGACTGTGTCTGCCTTCATCGCTTCGCAGAACGCTACAAGAGTCTCACACTGGAAAGTGCCGCAAATGTCGTGGCTTGAGTCTGAGGTTGCGTTTGTTGCGCTAAAAAATGATTAATTGCTCATTGTGGGTACATAGTGCAATCATGAACACTGACCACTTTTGCAGTAGGGGCTCTGCATGATCACTGAGCGATCTTTTTTCCAGAGGCGTGTAGCTATGATGTTTGCAAAAGTTTTTCAGCGCCCCGTTGTTGACGAAACTGCTAATTCTATTGTTTGGGTGTACTGTTTGAGTGTTGGTGACCGTCGCGTCCACGCCATTGACAAATATCTAGGAACAAAATTCAGTGACTCTAGCACACATTTGGACCATTTATCTAAAGTCATATGTCGTGTTTCAGCACCAGAAGAACTTTTTTAAGCGCTAAAACTTTGCTCAAGCGCACCCCATGAAATACTGCGGCGCATGTCAGCCCACGATCTTTTAGCCAGTTTTCGGCATCCAAGAGACCGCGGTTTTCTGGTGTCGCAAAGCACCAGAAAAGCTTTATTTTGGTGCAGATGCTATAACAGGTGAGACCAGCGATGCAATTACAGTTGAAACCCGTAATAACGAAATCGGCGGGGAAAGCACAAAATTTCGCTCTTGCGGGAATTTCGTTGGCGCGAGAATGCGGCAGAAAAGACACGAAATTTACAAAAAACACATTTTATTTCCAAAAGTCAGTAAGTTTGCTCTGGCGGGCCTTACCATGCAGCAATTTCATGCCTCTCGATCGGGAATCTCGTATGCCACGGTACAAAGTTCGCTCCATGCACTGGTCAGTGACGGCGGCACCGCACTGTCACCAGTACCGTCATCAAGTGCGCCTACAGGCGAACCTTCTTCCGGCTCCACTGGATGAGTGCGGATCAGCGCAGAATCGTGGACAGCGAGCTGCACGCAACGCCGAATTCTTTGGCGATGTCCATTTTTTTCCTGTCCTTTTCCACCTCACTCATGATTGCAGCCTTATGTTCCAACGTGATGAACTTCCGCTTTTTCGTTGGAGGCGGCATCTTCGTAGGCAGCGAAATCGGACGAAGCAATCGCAACACACACTTCACGTTGCGCACCAAGGTACCAAGCAAACGCTCCACATGCGACCATGTGCGCGCAAAGCCGACAAAGCCAAGCGCAGAGCCAAGCCAACGAACGAAACTCCATGAGGAATGTGGATTTGGCTACGTAGTCCGCGATAACGAGCAGGTGTTTCGGCAAGCCATCATCATAATCATTGTTGCCAGCTTTATGTTTTTTTGTGAACAATGATGGCGGCTGCTTCTAAAGTGCGTTGTAGCGATAGTTTTGCACAATTTAAGTGTAGCATGAATGCATTTCAGCATTTTTCGAATGTCGTTAATGTTGCAAGAGTAGATTATTTGCGCACTCGTGTTTCAAAAATTTCGTTATTGAGGGACTGCGGTATAAATATCTTTCGTAGTCGCGAGTTACGAAATGCATTGACTCCTATGGGCCGGTGCTCCGAAAATATTTCGTTGCGGTGAGAATTTCGTTCCCTCGGGATTTCGTTATCGCGGGTTTTGACTGTATGACTGAGATTAATGGTTCGGGCGAGCTGCGCCATGGAATTTGACAGCTGCTGTTCGCTTCGCAGTAAATAATAGCTGGGAGCATTCAACACTCGCTTGGTACTCATTACTAGGCGGTTGTCAGTCATGGGCTTGGTACTCTAGTAGCATGTTCTGTGCCTGCATGAGGCTAGTTCGTTGGCATTAATTTGACACTGCATGCCCAAAAGAGTTGTCACCCCTCAGCAACGCCTCACTCGCCACTTCTTTCTAAGCGGGTCAAGCTCTTCCTGCGCTTTAAGTAATGGGACTTAATATGTACGCGTTTTAGTCGGGACCGGAAGAAATTTTAAATAAACCGATATTTTGAGTAAAAGCGACTTCATTACAACAAGGGATTACTGTAGTAAGGTGCATCAGTCGTGTAAAACAAAATATGCATATTTTAAGCTTATTTGAAATTTCTGTGCATATTTGACTGTTCTAAGATATCAAGAAAATTGGCGATTAATCGACAGGCTTCTCCAATGCCATGTGAAACTTGGCAAAATTTAATCGTTTTTAGCCCATGAATGTGGCATTTGCTCAGAAGTTTATGGTAGCACTGTCCCTCATGCCAATTATAGAGTGTAGCAGGTCGACTTTAGATTATTGTAATTAAGTGCCTACCAGCACAACGGCCAAACATGTGAGTGATTTACTTCTATTCCGTGTCTTGCAAAAATGTTGGGCAAGTTTTTTCAAAATGGGTGCGATTTGATATTGTTGTAACTGATTTTAAGGTTCTGCTACATCTTCACATTCAGCAGTCGGACTTCCAAGCGCAATTCTTTAGGGGGACACTGCTCTTCAAAATTTTTCCTTCTTGGTCGATTTTGATAAAACTTGCGGAATTTATGTATATTTGTGTGCTGATATCAAATATGCAATTATTTTTCTACTATAATGTGTGGTTTTTAAAATATGGAACACTTCAGATGCCTTCTTGGGAGCAAGATTTGTCCTAAACCACCAGTTACAAAGTAAACTGCCATATCACAATACAACTGTATGCACTAGTACAAAAATGAATGTTCTGAACCCATTTGAACAAAAGTTGTGGTATGTTGAACATTCATGAGTGTGTTGATGGTAAGCTGGGATTTCACTCACGGAAGTTCAACGTAGCATAACTTCTGTTCATATGGGTTTAGAACATCCATTTCTGTACTACTGCATAGAAATCCAATTCTACATTATTGAGATATGCTGATTTACTTTGTAATTCTATCAGTCTAGCAAAAAATCTTGCTCCCAAGAAGGCACATGAAATGTTCTGTATTCTAAAAACTACATATTGCATAAGAAAAATAATTACATATTTGAAATCAGCACACAACGGTACATAAACTTGGCTAGTTTCATCAAAATTGATCAAGAAGTAAAAAAAAAAAAGTTTTAAGGCACCATGACCCCCCTCAGAGGACCCCCGACACCAAAATTGAAACCTCAAGATGTTTGTGTTGCTTGCTTGTCCTGTATACGTGGACACTTCTGCCCGAATATTAGTGGCGAACGTTAACTTTTAAAATGTTGTAATTTGGTTTTAAAGTAAGCGTGAGTGCTCATCTGAGTTGGCGGCACCTTGCGACATCGCCTCTAGTATGATGTAGATGAAGGCCCCGTGTGACGTTCCACAAGAAAAGCGAGTATTGTCAACGTCACAGGAGATTCGCAGAGCGCACAGTGCCACAAAGGGCACCCGATGAGGGCTATGTTCCTCACCCCTCTCACTCTGTTTTCAGGCTGCTCTCAAGCTGGTTTTGGCTGCTTACGCCAAGAATGCTTTTCTTTTTCCTGAGGGGACACACTCTTAACAGGCTTAACTCGTACCGAAGCGCCCGCATCGTTTCATTCTTTGTAGAAGGGTACGCAGTTGGGCTGGTTGGTTCATGATTACGGATGAAAAACAGCGCTAAAAAGACGGGACAAGAAAGGCGCCGTGGCCTCGTTTCATTCTTTATCGCGCGCGGGACCCCAATTTGAATACTGCGCTGTCAACATCGCCAAAGCTTGAGCGCACGTGCTCTTAGCCGCTCCCCTGCTTGGGGCAATAGTTGCTTACAATTTTAGGCGGGTATTTTGAAGTGACACTAAAATTGGTCACAATTAGTGATGCTGGCATTAATTATACAATTATGGCATTAATTCAATTTCAGCATTTCCAGACGCAAGCCTACAAATTACAGTAAAAAAGTCTCAAACAAAAATTTCTCTGTCAAGGGTCCTTTAAAAACAGAGACTGGATGTCGTTTTCGTCCATGATGTCAAGTTCTAGACGTGCCTTGTACGCAGGTTCACAAAAAGTTGGGCAACACCCACCTAGCCCTAATGAACTTCTCATGGGCCATGGATTTGGACCCTAAGGGTGCCAACAACCAGATCAAGGAGTCCATCGACAAGCGCTTCAGCCACGATGAAGAAGACATTGCTGCTGTTCAAACAGCTGTGTAAGTGCAGTTTTTCTCTTCTTTTTCCTTCATTTTTCGGACCTTTGAATTCACTCTAGCTATTTCACCCACCGCGGTGGTCTGGCAGTTATGGTGCCAGACTGCTGACCAGAAGGTAGCAGGATCGAATCCGGGTGCGGTGGCGGCTGAATTTCAATGGAGGTAAAATGCTAGAGGCCCGTGTGCTTAGATTTAGGCGCACGTTAACCCCTTGAGGGTCGAATTTTTTCGCGAAATCCAGTCCAAAAATGTGTAATTTTTTTATTGCTGAAATAAATTCTTCAGACAATTCTATTTAAGAAAAAAATTGTCTAAAAATTTTTTTCGTGACCGTAAAGTGACAAAAAAATCGTTTTTGTTGTTGTATACACATGGTTTATTCGTAGTAAAATCAAGCAAAATCCCCCCAAAAAAACTTAACAGTTTTTTATAAATAAACATTATGCGTTGTATTAAACATAGTTCACAGACATACAAAAATAAGCGCACCAGAGTACTTTTCCGGTTAAAAATGTTCGTGTACTAACACTAAAAAACTTTTCAGCGTGTGATAGTCTTTGAAGCATGGCTCGCCGCGCACGATTTTCAGATGTCGCTCCTTGATTGTCATCGGAATCTGAACTCATCAAAAAATCCTCGTCTAAGAAACTGCAATCCAATGAATCAGATTCTCATTCGGCACTTGGGGAATAGTCCGCATCAGAAAAATCGCTGCTCGACTCACCGGCAGCAGATTCCATATCGTAAACAAACTGCATCCGTGAGCGTACGGAAGAAACCTCTATGGTTGTGCGCCCGTCCGGAAAGCAAAACGAGTGAAAAAGCTACAGTAATCCTTCGTCTTATCGCCAACAAGACGTTGTTAATTTTTCCGAGACCCCAAAACAGGAAACGCAATCACGGCGGCGTCGTTTGTGTAACTTAGCGCCGCACGGAAACAGATGTAATCGCACCCCGGGGAGCAATAAACGAGAAAGTAACAAGCGGTCACCCTTTGATGGATTAGGAACCAAACAGCCATCAGCTTAGCGGGCGCAAGAAGCGAAAAGCGCCCGAAGGACGAAACCGAAACCAGCCGGACCGCGTGCACGCGATCTGATGGGCAACTGAAAGCCGTCGCGCCTCTTTGGAAAGCAAAAAAAAAAAAAAACGGAGAGACATCGGCGCATTAAAAAATTTCCATGTATTCCCGAAGCGTGGCAGCACATTTAAAGCAAGAGAAATCATCGAAGAAGGCGCGCGTTTGAAACCAACCAACCGCGCGGCGGGCGTGCTCGGTTGCGCAAGCGATAGCCGGCGCGCCGTTTTGCGAAGCATAAAAAAAGCAACAAGGGAGAGACATCGGCGCATGAAAACAATTCCACGTATTCCCGAAGTGTGGCAGCACGTGCAAAGCAAGAGAAATTATCGAAAAAGGCGCGCACTTTAAACCAGCTGCACCGCGAACGCGCTCGGATGGCCGAGCGATAGCCGGCGCGCCGTTTTGGGAAGCGAAAAAAAGTATAACGGAGAGGCATCGATGCATGAAAAAAATTCCACGTATTCCCGAAGTGTGGCAGCACAGGCCAAGCAAGAGAAATGATCGAAAAAGGCGCACGTTTTAAAAATAAATGCTATGCCGTACATGTACGACGAAAACCCTTTGGTACCAGGAAGCTTCTGCCGTACATGTACGGCGAAAACCCTCAAGGGGTTAAAGAACCCCACGTAGTTGAAATTTCCGGAGCCCTCCACTACGGCGTCTCATAACCATATTGAGGTTTTGGGACGTAAAACTGCAAGAGGTATTACCGTATAAACGTGTGTAAGGGGCCGCACCCCGTTTTTTCGAAGTGCATATTCTAAAAAAAAAAATCCGTGTAAGGGCCGCACCCACACTTTCCTCAACCAATACGTTTTCAAAATGCGTGCACGTAAGCTTCTAGGCGTAGTCGATAGATGGCGCAAGGAAACGCAACCATCATCATCGTCACCAGAGTATATATATATATTTTTGGATTTTATTTGTGTTAAGATGTTGGTGAAGTGGGCTAAAAATTTTAACTTTTTTAACTAAAGGTTAAAGCAGGATTTTATCTTTAGCTTCTCATATCTCTATACAAACGCGCTATCGGTGCTATCCATATCAACATTAGCATCACCAACTTTGGCATGGCATTTGCATTGTTCGGTTTGTGCAGTTCAGCCAGCCATTTGCTGTAGTTTTCTGCACTGTTCGATGACCTTCGTGCTAGCTTGTTTTCTACACGGCGTTCACGTTTTGGCAAGATGGGCAAATACCTGAATAGCTACACTGCTGGCTATAAGTTGAAGGTGATTGAGTATGCTCTCGAGCATGGGAAACGTGCCGCCGGCAGAAAATTCGACGTTGACGAGAAGTGTGTTCGACGTTGGTGTGCTCAAAAAGAAGCCTTGCGAAACACCAACAGCACTAAGCACACTTTCTGAGGAGAGCAGTGCAAGTTTCCCGATTTGGAAGAAGACTTGCTCCGCTATGTGACTGAAGTGCGGAATGATGGCCTTGCACTCACAACGGACATGCTGCGTGTGAAGGGACTAGCCTTGGCGACTGTACTTGGGTGGATCCTATCTGCGTGGAGCTCGGTGTCGACGGACCTTGTGTTTCGAAGTTTTAAAGTCGCCGGGATATCTAACAGCTTGGATGGCACGGAAGATGACTGCTTGTGGGGTGACGGCGCTTCGCAGCACACCATCTCATCTCGGACTCCAAGTCTGAGGACTCGCCGAGTGACGACGATTGAGCACGTATGTCGCAAGAAATGTCGTATACTGCAATAAACGCTCTTCGTTCGCTAACTGGTGCGTTTTTACTTAAAAAAAAAAAAGTCGCGTGTATGGGCCGCACCCTAAAAATTGGCCCTCATTTCTTGAAAAAAAATGCGGCCCTTATACGCGTTTATACGGTATTACTTTAGCTGTTTCAGTTGCGCTATGGTGAGTGATGAGTGAAGGACACAGGAGAGAGTCCACTGGTCATGGAGGCGTGATGGTCCTACACTCGGTGTGCACTTCGCCTTTATGAAAAGAAACTTGTGAGCGTGTGCAACCTGTACTTACGTTGCCACCTACAAGTGAATTGCAATGTCTGAACAGGTGCTACAGCCAGCAGTTAATGACCAAAAAAACTAATACCAACCACATTTTGCACTGCCGCGTAATTTGTGCTCCCCTAAAATATCCCCTTGGCTTCTGAAGAAAAAAAAAAGAACATTATATATATACTCTATTCTCCTCATCTACGCTTCCTGTCCTGCCCGGCAGCGGCCAAAGCATGTCGACGCTTTGGGATAAAGGTGTTGCTGCTACTTTGGCATGTGTGCCATGTGCCCTTGATTCTCCACATTTTTTTTTTTTTGCTTATTTTGCGAGCCCTTCTTTCATTCTCATTACCGTGTCATGCAAGCGGTTATAGAGGCAGTGTGCTTCATCCTCTTTTCACTAGTTTCTTCAGAATTGTTCGAGTGCGAGTATTAGTTGCATCATCAAATTTTGCTCTTGCAGCGGTTGACGACTCTGGGAGCATCGAGTCCAACCCCATAGACCCGGAATCATCGCACGGGAGCTCTGTAGCAGACCTGAACGACATGCACCTCCAGTCAATGGAAAGTGACGAAGGATTCTAGTGCCATACATGCCGGCAGTTAGGCGTGAGAAACTGCGCTGTGCATTGCTTTTTGGCAATGTCTGCAAGAGACTTCGGTGTGTGAATATTTTGAGCAAATGAGACGAGACCGGGCGGTTTTACCAAGAAACTGTAACCGTTGCGCTGTAATGCACATGATTTTGTGAAGGGCCTCGTCCTGTGAATTCAGTTGATCTTGGTTCTCTAGGAGTCTTTCTCTCACATGGGCATGACTTTGTTTTAATTAAGTTGTTTCGGTTGGTTGCATCTTTTTTTTGGTGTGCATGTACCTGTGTGTGTGCGTGTTTGCGTGCAATGTTCCCCAATTTCCTCTGTGTGCGTTTCGAAAGAGCCAGGTGTAATATTTGCTCACACCCTCGCACAGTTCGGCATTTGTCGTGCAGGCAATGCCATAATGTATGCGTAGCACGGTACAGTTTCGTGGAATTTTCCCGATGCATTTGATTTTTTTTTTCTCCTGAAAAGGCAAAACAACAAAGGGACACGTTGAACTCGGAGGGGACTTATCCTGTATGGACGGAATAGTGAGGTTTAAAATGAGACACGTGCTTTTAGTCTGACACTTTCACAAAAGATGCAAAGTTTTGTATCTGGTTTGGGGACACTGCTCTTAAAAATTTTTCTTTATTTCTTGATCGATTTTGATGAAACTAGGCGACTTTATGTATATCTGTCTGCTGATTTCAAATATGCAATTACTTTTCTAGTATGTTGGGTAGTTTTTAAAATAGAAATTTTTTATGTGCACATTGGGGAGCAAAATGTTTTCTAAATTGAAAGAGTTACAAAGTAAATCAGCATATCACAATAAACTGGAATCAGAACTGAGTGCAATGCAACAAAAATGGATGTCCTAAACCCATTTCAACAAAAGTTATTTTATGTTGAACGTTCACCACTGAGTCAATTTCAAGCTGAGATTTCACTCGTGAATGTTCAACGTATTGTAACTTTTGTACCAATGGGTTTAGAACATCCATTTTTGTTGCATTGCACTCAGTTCTGATTCCACATTATTGTGATCAGCTGATTTACTTTGTAACTCTCTCAGTTTAGAAAAATTTTGCTCCCCAATGGGCACATCAAATATTTTATATTCTAAAAACTGCACTTTACACTAGACAAATAATTTATATTTGAAATCAACACACAAATGTACATAAACTCAGGGAGTTTCATCAAAATCGATAAGAAATAAACTTTTTTTCAAGTGCCATGTCCCCCCTTAAGTTTGTCCTTTGGAGGCTTCAGCCTTAGAAATCTACAACCTGACATTGCCATAAAAAAGGAACTCTTACAGTGCCGTATGGCCCACGTATTGAATAGTTCCATGTGACCATGTGTTTTGTATATGAACTCTTGTAAAAGTCAGATTACTGGATAAAAGCGTTGCAGCGCAGGTAAGATTATATTGTAGGGGTCGTGGCCACTCAGACTTTGTATGATAAATTTCACGCCTCTGTAAATTGCTTTGTGTCGCAAAAGTGAAAAGCTAAGATAGGCCACGTGTCATAGTCCTCAAGTGGACGCTTAAATACATGCTAAACCTTGTACACTTTGCATACACAGCGCAAGTGTGTTCACATTTTCCTGGAAATGCTTAACCACGAGCAAACGCATTAGATGAAGGCTGTAATAATTGCCAACACTCCAGTGCCCCCCTCTGCTTTTGCGTGACAGGTCTATCTGTGTACATACATCGGCAACAAAGCAGAGTTTTACTGCGGGATGTGTTTATTGTTCTGCTGACTCGCACCGATGTGGCCATCATTTCCTTTTAGACATTTCTTGGCACATTCTAACGAAAGAAATGCAAATTCCGTACCTTGGTAGATGCAAGTATTGGAACGGCTGAATTGACCATAGACGTCTAGTAAATTTCTGCATGCACCTTTATGAAGTGACAGTGTTTCCAGCATTTTTCGAAGCCTTCTTGTGCTTTTTGTTTGTACTAATTGGTTTGGCTTTGTAAAGTTGCTTATTATTGAGCACTGCAAGCATTTCTTATTTTCTAAAGCTGCCATTAGATGCCGGTAGTCCTGAATGAAGCTGTCATGAAATCTCCGAGAAGTTTGCCCATGTGCTTATGTGCTTTACGTAGACAGGCTTGTGGGGTAATTCGAACCAAAGTACAGTGCTGGAAGCAAGTGTGTTGTTGTTGCATGCTACGACACTCTGGTTTGAACAAAAGCAGGCTCTAGTTCAGCACTAGCAGTGGGACGTGCATCATCCTAATTAGTTATTTTGTCAACACGTTATCGTTAACGGAATACTGTCATCAGTAAAGAAATTAGGAATTACACGAAAGTACTGGAAACATTGTTTTGCATGATAAAGATTACAAATAAAAGATCCCATGGGCATTTCACTGGTTAAAAAAGTTCACTAGAATGTAGCTTGTGGTATTCGCATTTGCCTACTTGGGCTCTGCCTTGTCACACTGTCATCTAGCTCAATATAGAATTGAAGGGTCGGTGCTGGCCAGTCATAGTTCAACAATGCTCCATATTGTCGTACTACTCAACCTGCTTATGCTGCCGTTTTATGGGATGCCTCCTCAGCACACTGTAAAAAAGTATTGCTGCATATTCGTATCTACTATTTCCGACGTCGATCCGAGCATTCTTGCATAGCTTCCATGCGCAGAGGGGTCCCACTGTTAAAGAGAACACGTGGGCACGGGTCACATGCAACCTTTTGTCCACATGTGTTTTGGAAGGCCTGGGCTACGTAATTGCAAACCACACTGCGTACGTGCATTGGCTGTGTAGGTGACCTCAACAGCCAATCTCTCTGCGTAGACCATCTTGCAGCCCTATTTAAATGGTGCCATACATTCTTTAAAAGGCATGTTATCTATAGTCGGATACAACTTAAGAAGTCAGGAGAGGCCCCGCCCAGACAACCGAAGCATAGCAGCTGATTGCCTCTACGACTAAAGAAATAGTCCTGCTCATGCACGCGCTGATTTTTTCCGAAGGCGGAGCCACCAGCCATCCCACTCATGACGTCAGTCCCGAGTGCGCGCCCATTGGTGCAGGCTTGTGTTCATCCGCCTTTTAGGACGAAATCCTGCTGACTTCTAAAGTTGTATCCGACTGTAATGTCATGTAAAAAGACAACTTCATTGGATGTAGGCTTAAGCAACCAACCGATCTTTTTCGAGGGAGATGTTTAAAGCCAGCCAGCTTTAACGTAAGGTTATCTTCTCTACCAATGCTTGTATGTAGTATGATTTGTCAATGTGCCACTTGGTGTCACTTCAGACAATGCACAGCGGGTACTCCCTCCAGTCTGTGCGCCTGCTTACAGTGTCAACAATGCTCCTCCTTCATGCTGCAACTGGAGCTTTGGCAGTTTGGGCCAGCCATGCGCATGTTTGCGTTAGCAGTAAGCTGCTTTCCACATAGTAACGTCTTTTTACTAGTACTCGGCTGCTATCTGGCAACAACTGCAAAAGAAAGCGCAGTTAATTTAACGTATGCTTGGAAAGTGATATAATTGGAATGTGAGCTAACGAAACTCCCGAGTTTGTGTGCATTTATACTTGCATTGCGAGGCTGACACCTATTGGTCGTCACTTTACTGCCAGTAGATGCAGTTAGTGTTGCATTGTTTCTTCACATTTTTCCAAATTTTGAAACTTCTTACTTTCAAAATGGAAAGCTTTGAAAATGTTCATGTGAAGCTGCACAAGTGTTCTGTGGTTTTATGCTTTTCTCATAAATGGGCAGGAAGGTGTTTTGAAGGCAAGTTTTTTTTTTAGGAGACTGAAGTAATTTTAGAGTGGCTAAATAACGGTGACTGTATAGCACGTGTTAGTGTGGGGAAAATAGTGCCCCCTTTCCTTCGCCATGATGCAATGTGCGAATTGAAATTTACATAGGATATATTGTATAGCTAGTGTACATATATTTTTGCAGGTCATCACTTTTTTTTTTCTTCTCATTAATTGTTGTTTCGAAAGACATTCAGAGTGTGCATTCTGTTGGCAACCTAAGTTCTTTTCTCACATAATTGTCGCTTGAATTGTTGATGTTTTTACAATTCCTTGAGACATGCCTCGTTTATTTTTCTCTGCATATTGTTTTACTTGATTTAGGAAATGAAGTCAGGTTTTTTATGTTTGCTAGGATGCATATATTTTTATCTGTATATAAGCTTAATAAAAACTGTAGTAAAAGCCAAGCCTTATGTCGTTTGTCGCAGGGTTTTGTGGTAGCTTTCAGTGCTAAATGTGGAAATCATTTAACAACATCCAAAAGTGTGCATTGGTTGGCATACACCTTGTGCATTGTCATTGGGTAAGAATGGCTGGTTCTGACATTTCTAGTTCTTAGACAATGACCAATGGCATCTTCAACAAGTCACACGGTCCCTTATACATTTGCTTGAGACGACTTCAAGGCGAAAGCCATCCTCTTCTTATTTTTCTTCTCACTCAATTGTATTGATCCCCCGAAAGCTTGCTGCACCCAACGCGGTTTTGCACTGCCTCCGAGATCGGAAGCATTGGAAGCTTTTTTGCACCTTCCGTGGTTTTGCAGTGCCTCCGGGATTGGCCCACCTTTGACCAAGCGAAGATGTCATGTGATGACGTCACAAATTTTGGCGACCTATAACGTCATGGTGACGTCATCACATGACGTGACGTCACACATCGATCGTGTTGATGCTGATGGTTACTTTTCGCGTTTGATGAGTCATCTAAGGCTTTCGCCGTAAAGTCGCACTGGAGCGCCTTGGTGCGCAGTCTCGACCTATCATGGTAGCTTTGACAAATCGCACCGCCCAGGCGCCCCGGTGCGATTTGTCAAAGATGGCTTAAGTATCGAGCCTTGCGCTACATCATTGACTGCGGACGCCGTCCCTTCTCCCCAAGGAAAAAGGAGAGAGAAAACATCGCGCATCAGGCCTTCAGATAGGGTGGACCGAGTTTCGCAGCTGTCTGGCTACACTGGACAGCTGCTTCGCATCTAAAACGATTCCCCGTTTTAGATGCGAAGCAGCTTATGGCGGAGTTTAATCCGGTGTGCGGCGTGGCCACTTTTACTGCACATGCGCATCCTCCTCCTCTCCTACGCTCCCCCCCACTCTCGCGTGCCTCATTCTCTCCTGCGCAACGCCGCGATGAGCGGCAGCGCATGCGCGTCCCCTCCCCCCTCTCCTCTCCTATGCTACCCCCTCTCGCGCGCCTGTCGACCGCGTTCCCCGCTCGCCCTTTGAGAATTAACGGCCAGGCTAGAGGGAAGACTCGACACGCCTAGCGTTCCTCTTCGCGTTCCACGACGCTTTAGATGGATGGATGCAGCTTACGGCGAGGGACTTCGCCCCAGCTTAAGGTAGGTCACCACCTTCAAAAACGAATTAAAGAAAAAATTTTTGAATACGGCATTTTCAAGCTCCTTGCCTATTCAAGAATATTTAGCAAAAAGAATTGTGTAGTTATCCTGAGCCGTTCGAATGCTATGACCGTTTTTCCAACACCTCTAAGACGTATTCGTAACCGAAACTGAAGGTTTCTGATTCCACAACACCTGCCATGTCGTCATAAATGTTTTTCCTTATAATATTACATAATGCTAAGTGTCTAAGTACATTCTAAAGCTTGTGGGGCATGATGTTTTCGATTTATTTGAAAATTTCCACTATACGGTGGCGGCACTCTGTTGTTTAGGTTGTGCTCGTTTTCGCTCGGCTGTCTGTGCTTTTTCTTACATGAATTCGGGCTCTTGGACTTGGTTGTGGCCTTTCAAGGAGAAAGTTTATAGTACTCATGAAATATGGCAAAGTATAGGGAAAAAAAAGAAGGATCAACGCAAGTTATGGAATCAATACAGCAAGCGTGGACCCGCTGTGGCGCTCATAGATGAGTCAGCTGGAGACGCAAAATGAGCTAGAAAAAATATATTTGCTTCAGCTCGCTCAAAAGGAGAATGCGCCACTTTTAGAGGAGGTCCCAAGCTATGATCCTGGAGAATTTCAGACATAATTAATGTTTCTTTATTATATATACATTCGACTGAAATCTTTAAAGCCATTTTTCTCAAAACATGATTTTTCGCATCCTACACTTACGCAAACAGTGATAACTTTCCTTCTGATTAACATTTTTACATAAAATTTCGCATACTATCTCTTTACAGTTTGAGTTGTGCATTCAAGCATAATTATTGAAAATGAGCTGTAACTTTTTGCACTATGGCCAATTGTGTGCAAAACAAACCTGTCAAATATAAACTTTTTCCTTCTTTTTACGATAACGCGCCTTAGATTAGAGATGGGGTGATCGTGGAGGTTAGATGCACAGGACAGTGTCCTCTCTACGTACCTGCCAAGTCGCGTTTCAATCGCACAATCCATTTTATAGTTATGACTGTTGGCGCAACATGCATATTTTGGCAGATTTTGATTTTTATAAATTTTGTCTTTTACATTTTTAGCAGTTTCATCAATCTAAAGTTTAAATTTACCTAAGCCCTACAAGCGAAAACCATAATTATAACTTTTGGACTGCAAGTGCAATTTTTTTTTCTCGAAGGTGGTGACCTACCTTAAGAACCTGGCGAGCCAGCTCCTAAAAAAATTACACGATCTCTTGCTCCAGCGAACCATCTCCCCGCTGCTTCGCATCCACACATGGTTCCCTTTAGTGGGAGATGGTGTAATTTTTTTTTTTGGATGCGCAACGGGCGTTAGGAAATGAGAACGAAATATTGGGGTACCCCTTTTAGAGCCGCCCCTGTTAGACATAAAATAAATAGCGAAGCAAGGCAGTTCAGCAATAAGAGACGTCGCCCGCACTGCCATCTGCGGAGATCAAAAACGCGAGATTCCACTTGGCTAGTTCTGGACATAAGGTTCGAAAGTGGCTTCGTCCTGACATTGGATCCACTAATTCTAGGATGTTTTGTCGTCATAGCAATTATATAGGCACTCGGGACACATTTTTGCCTTCAACGTCATGGTCCGTATAAAGTCCAGATCGATAACATCGCCCCGCGCGTCGTATATTCTACATGCGAGCGAAAGCTTGCGAAACCTGCAGACGTACGCAGCTCAAGCAGAGATGAAACGCGCCGTCGGTCGAAGGAGCATGAAGGGGTACTGGTGGGGGGGAGGGGGCTGCGTCGCTCGGGCAGCAAGTGCGAACTTTGACCATAAGGGAGCGGTCGCGCGCGCTATCTCGACTGAGGTCAGTAGACGGCTCATACCCTTGTACGTGCTGGTGCTCTCACCGCTTCGCGTTGAGGCGACAGCCAGCACGAAAACCGCTTCGCTTCCTGGAGCGGCCGTATTTTCTTACGCCAGCGTTTTATAGCTCCGCGATATCGGATCCTAAAGGAACTAGCTGCGACAGCTTTACTTCGTACAACATTCCAATTCGTTGCTATCGCTTTCATTGCTTCACCCCTGCGGCTAGTCGCAATACTTTTCGATGGTATATTAGTGCTTGCACGGCATGTATGAAGGAAAAAGACTATATAGAAGGGAGCGTCACGTAATTCCACTAGGTTCCGCCATGGTTGGGCTAGAGGGTAGGCGCGACGAGCATGGAAACTAAGGAACGCGTGCGTCTACCCTCGAGCCAGGCCGTGCCCAAAGTCCTTGTATTACGCAAACTTTGTTGCGTACACCGTAGACGCTAGCGCTGTATAATGCTGTGCCGCCGCTTAGACAGCTTTCGCCAAGCTCCGTGCACCTTGCATCTGCATCGTCGACTGCTGAAGATCTCGCATGTCAGGTCAATGGCACCTTGGGCACGAGAAACGTGAAATTGATAGCGCAAGACATTTCAGCGCTTTACGTACAGACTAGGAGCCGTACCACTGCATGGAATGAAAAATAGAGCATCTTTCATGAGTGCAAACTTATCTTTTTCTCCGTCTCTCTCTTATGAAAACAACCTTTAGCGGGAAGCTGTAATTTATAGAACCAAACGGGGGGCTAGGGGTGCCTGACCCTGCGTTGTGTTTCTATAATTCGCATGTTTACCTTTCGGTCACTCCCACGATAAGCAACGTTACTCAAGAAAGCCGCTTGCGAAACATGCCGTGTTTTCAAACAGCTGCTATTCAAATTTTCAAATTGAGAGGCTGAACAGCAGCAGAAAAGGGTCGTGTGGTCAGCGTGGCCCTCTGCCCAACGCAAACTAGTTTTAAGGGGAAAGTCTCATCAAACGCAAAAAGTGACCGTCCGCGTCAACACGAGTGATGCAAAAAAATTGTTGTGATGACGTCACAGGTCGCGAAAGTTTGTGACGTCACTACGACGTCGCATGATGACGTCGGTACGCCCGTGTATGCGGTTGTAACAATATATTCGAGTGTAGTGACAGATAAACCAATTGACTGAATCGATGAACTGTTCGGTTGATACTTAAAAAAAAGAAAGAGAAAATAAAACAGCGGGGTCCCAATATGTAGTTTTCTTTTTTCTTTTTTGTTAATGTGTAAGACGTGGCAGTGCTGATGCTTCACAGCATAACAGCCGGAAAGTAGCTTTAAAGTGTGCATGTATGAAACGTGAAAGCGGAAAACGCTTAGGTAAAGAACGAGCGTTTCTGTTCCCACACTCGGCCGTTATCCGGTACACAGTATCCGGTACCCATCCTCGTGGATACAGAAGGCTTAGCGGCCCGGCTAAGCAGCCAAACTACGCCTTAGTTTAAAACAGTTGCATGTAATGCGTGTCTCGATTATTTGTTTCCTGTTCACGTTTCATTTCAATGGTTATGGTGTGTTTACTTAACAAGTATGCGCGCTCTGCGTACTGGGCAGTTAGGCTTTTTCACATAGCGACCGTGTCAACGGTGAAGCGAGCTTTACAGTAGCTGATGTTTGAGTGAAGGGATAAGCTGATAAACAATTCAAGAATGAATGGTCGAAAGAAGTGGTCAGCGCTTACGCGGATGTGGGAAAGCTAGATATTACGACTGGGTTGGACGTTTAGCTATCAATAACCTAGATGCGTATGCCGCTACGAAATCTCTTTAAATCGCTTCGCCGTTTCCGGCATCTTGATTGATCGCCATTTGCAGCCTGCTTCACATTTTTAGCCCTTTCCACGAAATTGTTTAAGTCGTATTTGCTTGCTTGTATTTCACACACAATTCACGTGTTACATGCAATGCGATTATCAATTTCGAGTTTACAAATGGGCTTTAGCAGAGAGATATTTCGTCTTACCTTCGGCATGTGTACCGGCATGTTTATACATACTAGTAGATATATTAACGCTGTGAACAGTTGTTAGAACTATGTCATCGGAGACTGGCCACAAGGGGAGCCGAGTTACCGATTCGTTTGTATACAGGACTTGAAAGGTTTCAGTGGCGCCTAATTATGCCATGAATTGAAGCGCCGTAGACTACCTACCTCAGCGCGATCCGGTAGCTATGAAAACGAGTCATTGTTATGCTGCGGTATGAATCAGCGATCCAGTGTGCCGAATCAATACCGTAATTGTTTGAAAATTCGGCACTGAGTACACTTCGAAACGCATCAAAGCAACTCTACTCATTTCCACAAAAAACACGCCGAGCACCAAGTTTCTCGAGCACTCGCGTCTGGCAACAATGGTCAGTCAGCCGCGGCTAAAACCAGAGTCTCCTCGCGACTCGCGAGCCAATAAGCCCACACTGTCCTCGTGACGTCACGTCCCCATGGCGACGCCTAGCGTTGACGCCGCCGGCCGCCAAATTATCGATCCGTTCGGCGTCCCTTCGGGAGGCGCTCTCTCGCAACGAGGCGCTTCTGTGTGTTACCGACAATCGGCAGCGAAAATTGCGCAGATTTAGTTTTGTTTTGCTCCGTTTCAGCCCGGCTGGTGACTCGATCGTCCGTCGGCAAGCCTAAAAAATCTGCGCCGCTCGTACGACAGCGGAACGCCCGGTGCGGCCACCATGTTAAACGTGTTTGTTCGCGTTATATCTCGCACGCTCCTGCGTACCCGGTGAAACGAGGGGACTTTCCTTCGACTCCTGCTGCTCGGGGGGCCACAGGGAAAGAACAAAAAGGAGGAAGCCTCGGCGCATTGATTACAATAGGCACTCGAACAGGAGCGGCGATGAAGCTTCGCGCTCTCGCAGCATAGCTTCCACCAGGACGACAGCCCTCGATCAAGGCCGTCGACGAATGTAAGTATGGTGTTCTGCTGACTGTGCGAATTCGCCGTGTGCGCGCGCTGATACGGCCGCTTTTAATGCGGACGCAAGCTGTGACTCACCCAGCGCCGCTTCAATATGGAGGCTCTATTATAGCGCCGGATCGCCGACTCACCCACGCACAGCGCTTGTTCGCTTCGAACGTGACCAGCGCAATCAAAACGTCGGCCGCGCTTGGGTGTTCCGAGTTTAGGACTTCCCATTCTTACGTTGTCTTCAGAGCGTGTTCTTTGGGTTGGCGATGACGCCATACTTTGAGAAGTGCACGCCACCGAATTCGCGCACTGTCTACAGGAAGCCATGATTTTGGCGTGGTTACCGGTACAGTGACTTTAAGGCGCATACTTAGTTTTCTCGGTCGTAATATGGGACAGTTGCTTTGCCAGATTAGGAGTGCTGCTACTTGCAGAAAACAAACGTGGGCACTGCGAGGTCTTTGTCGCACAATGTTTTGTAACGACTGTCAGTATAGCAGGTGCCAATCCGACGTCAGCGGGCCGGTGTGACGGGCGTACTTTATACGTTGTTCTTGATATATTTGACGATTTGTGACACTGTGCAGAGCGGTCGTGTTTCTTTCTTTGTTTACTTACCTTCGCAGCTTACGCTTTGCATTTAACACCATGTGACGATTCATCAGCTTTAAACGGCGCTTGAAGCTGTGTGCGCAGTCGTGGATGCTGCAACACTGTCATATGTGGTAGCCTGCTTGGTTCATTACGAAAAAAACTTGTCTCTTCAGATATTCTTTTTTTCTTTTTGCCACGTGCAGCAAGATGTCTAACTACTGAATGATGTACCACATGTTAAATACGAAACACTCAGGTTATATGTAACTGCTCGGAAAAATAATCCAGTACCGTATTCGCGCCTCTTGAACACTGTTAACGTGGTTCCGTATCGGGAATTCAACTAAGTCTTCTTCATTCTCATTTGGCGGGCTTAATTGAAGTATAGGCATTTATGCAGTTCAGGAGCTTTATCAAATTTTTGCATTATATTATATTGCTTTTCTCTTAGCGCGCAAGTTTTCAGGCGTGGCTCGCGTCAAAACAAGCCAACTTTGTGTTTATGTTTCTCTAGTCTGCATTCGTCATGCAACAAACAAAAAGTGATAGAAGCTAAACATTCGCTAGTTCGGTTCTTCTAATAAACCGCCATAGCCGGCCTTTGACAGCCTGTGCAGCGACTTGGATTAGGTGTCCTAATGTCAGAAGTGTTTGTACGGTTCCTGCTTTGACTCAACGCTGACCAGTTGTGCTCCTGTATAGCTGCTTCTGTCGTGATTACTATATGTTGTTATAATCATTCAAGCACTGCGGGTGGACACACGCACGCGACGTGCGTAAACAAAAGAAAGAAAAACAAACCGTCCAATATCTGCGCGTCCGCTGTCCTGCATGCCAGAAAGGAACCTAGAAAAAAAGTATAAAGGGGGAGATGGGATTTGCGAGCACTCGAAGCTGGCAGGGAAAACGGGGATAGAGTGAACAAAAAGGAGGCGCGACAGAATCCAGGCCGAAACAAGGTACTGCCGGAGGCATTTATGTGGAACCGAAAAAGGGGTTAGCAGGGAAGGGGGAAGGGAGGGGGGAGGGAAAGCAGCTGACAAGGTGACCAGACGTAACCTTGAATCGGAATGAGTCTGCGTACCAATCGATGGCTCCGCGGTGCAGAGAGACGATCCTCTGGCCGTGGCATGCACGGCCGGTCAGGCTATCTGCACGCACTCACGCCACGAAATTCGCGTGTCGCAGCATTGGCCGGGTCTGTTTTCCTGCAATCTCGGACTGTGCACACGTCTCGCATCCCGTTGCCGCGGGGTAAGCTCTCACGTCG